>NW_027667896.1:42500-137489 GCF_963924665.1 Micromys minutus | reverse complement strand
CATTTTTGCTCCAAAATAAGGGGAATTTCTGCATTTTTGACTCTAAATAAGTGGAATTTCTGTCTTTTTCCCCCAAAACAAAGGGAATTTCTGTCTTTTTTGCCCGAAAATAAGAAAAATTTCTGACTTATTACCCTGAAATAAGTGAAATTTCTGCAATTTTGCCCCAAAATAAGGGAAATTTCTGCATTTTTGCCCCCAAATATAGGGAATTTCAGCCATTTTACCACAAAATAAGGGGAATTTCTGCATTTTTGCCCCCAAATAAGGGAAATTTCGGCCTTTTTGCCCCAAAATAAGAAAAATTTCTGCCTTTTTTCCCTTAAATAAGTGAAATTTTTCCAATTTTGCCACAAAATAATGAAAATTTCTGGAATTTTGCCCCAAAACACGTGGAATTTCTGCCTTTTTGCCCCACAATTAGGGGAATTTCTGCAATTTTGCTCCAAAATATGGGGAATTTCTGCCTTTTTGCCCGAAAATAAAAAGAATGCATACCTTTTTGCCATAAAAAAGGGAAATTTCTTCATTTTTTCTCCAAAATAAGGGAAATTTTTGCTTTTTTGCCTCTAAATAAGTGGAATTTCTCTCTTTTTTCCCCAAGACAAAGGGAATTCCTGTCTTTTTTGCCTCAAAATAAGGAAAATTTCTGACTTATTACCCTAAAATATGTAAAATTTCTGCAATTTTGCCCCAAAATAAGGGAAATTTTTGACTTTTTGCCCCCAAATAAGGTGAATTTCAGATTTTTTACCTCAAAATAAAGGGAATTTCTACACTTTTGCCACAAAATATTAGGAATTTCTGCCTTTTTTCCCCAAAATAAGAAAATTTCTGTTTTTTTTCCCTGAAATAAGTGAAATTTCTGAAATTTTGCCCCAAAATAAGTGAAATTTCTACAATTTTGCCCCAAAATAAGGGAAATTTCTGGAATTTTGCCCCAAAATAAGTGGAATTCTGAGTTTTGCCCCAAAATAAGGAGAATTTCTGTCTTTTTGCCCCAAGATATAGGGAATTTCTGAATTTTGGCCCCACAATTAAAGGAATTTCTGAAATTTTGCTCCAAAATACAGGGAATTTCTGTCTTTTTGCCCGATAATTAGAATAATGCATACCTTTTTGCCATAAAAAAGAAAAATTTCTTCCTTTTTGATCCAAAATAAAGGGAATTTCTGCATTTTTGCCTCTAAATAAGTGGAATTTCCTTCTTTTTCCCGCAAAACAAAAGGAAGTTCTGTCTTTTTTGCCCCAAAATAAGGAAAATTTCTGACTTATTACCATGAAGTAAGTGAAATTTCTGCAATTATGCACGAAAATTAGGGAAATTTCTGCCTTTTTGCCCCCAAATAATGGGAATTTCAGCCTTTTTACCTCAAAATAAGGGGAATTTCTGCATTTTTGCCACAAAATATTAGGAATTTCTGCCTTTTTGCCCCAAAATAAGGAAAATTTCTGCCTTTTTTCCCTGAAATAAGTGAAATTTCTGCAATTTTGCTCCAAAATACGGTGAATTTCTGCCTTTTTGCCCGAAAATAAGAAGAATGCATACCTTTTTGCCATAAAAATGGAAATTTCTTCATTTTTGCTCCAAAATTAGGGGAATTTCTGCTTTTTTGCCTCTAAATAATTGGAATTTCTGTATTTTTCCCCCAAAACAAAGGGAATTTCTGTCTCTTTTGCCCCAAAATAAGGAAAATTTCTGACTTATTACCCTGAAATAAGTGAAATTTTAGCAATTTTGCCCGAAAATAAGGAAAATTTCTGCCTTTTAGCCCCCAAATAAAAGGAATTTCAGCCTTTTTACCTCAAAATAAGGGGAATTTCTGCCTTTTTGCTCCAAAATATGGGAAATTTCTGTCTTTTATCCCCAAAATAAGAAAAATTTCTGCAATTTTGTACCAAAATAAAAGAAATTTCTGCCTTTTTGCCCCAAAATAAGAAAGATTCTGCTTTTTTTGGAAATAAGTGAAATTTCTGAAATTTTGCCCCAAAATAAGTCAAATTTCTGCAATTTTGCCCCAAAATTAGGGAAATTTCTGGAATTTTGCCCCAAAATAAGTGGAATTTCTGAGTTTTGCCCCAAACTAAGGAGAATTTCTATCTTTTTGCCCCAACATATAGGGAATTTCTGCCTTTTTGCCCCACAATTAGGGGAATTTCTGCAATTTTGCTCCAAAATACGGGTAATTTCTGCTTTTTTGCCCGAAAATAAGAAGAATGCATAGCTTTTTGCCATAAAAAAGAGAAATTTCTTCATTTTTGCTCCAAAATAATGGGAATTTCTGCTTTTTTGCCTCTAAATAAGTCGAATTTCTGACTTTTTCCCCCAAAACAAAGGGAATTTCTGTCTTTTTTGCCCCAAAATAAGGAAAATTTCTGACTTATTACCCTGAAATTACTGAAATTTCTGCAATTTTTCCCCAAAATAATGGAAATTTCTGCCTTTTTGCACCCAAAAAAGGGGAATTTCAGCCTTTTTACCTCAAAATAACGGGAATTTCTGCATTTTTGCCCCATAATATGGGAAATTTCTGCCTTTTTGCCCCAAAATAAGAAAAATATCTGCAATTTTGTACCAAAATAAACGAAATTTCTGCCTTTTGGCCCCAAAATAAGAGAATTTCTGCTTTTTTTCAGAAATAAGTGAAATTTCTGCAATTTTGCTCTAAAATAAGTCAAATTTCTGCAATTTTGCCCCAAAATAAGTGGAATTTCTGAGTTTTGCCCCAAAATAAGAAGAATTTCTGTCTTTTTGCCCCAACTTATAGGAAATTTCCGCCTTTTTGCCCCACAATTAGGGGAATTTCTGCAATTTTGCTCCAAAATAAAAGGAATTTCTGCTTTTTTGCCTCTAAATAAGTGGAATTTCTGTCTTTTTCCCCCAAAACAAAGGGAATTTCTGTCTCTTTTGCCCGAAAATAAGAAAAATTTCTGACTTATTACCCTGAAGTAAGTGAAATTTCTGCAATTTTGCCCCAAAATAAGGGAAATTTCTGCCTTTTTGCCCCCAAATAAGGGGAATTTCAGCCTTTTTACCTCAAAATAAGGGGAATTTCTGCATTTTTGCCCCAAACTATGGGAAATTTCTGCCTTTTTGTCCCAAAATAAGAAAAATTTTTGCAATTTTGTACCAAAATAGAAAATAATTTCTGCCTTTTTGCCCTAAAATAAGAAAATTTCTGCTTTTTTCTGAAATAAGTCAAATTTCTTCAATTTTGCCCCAAAATAAGAGAAATTTCTGGAATTTTGCCCCAAAATAAGTGGAATTTCTGAGTTTTGCCCCAAAATAAGGAGAATTTCTGTCTTTTTGCCCAAATATAGGGAATTTCTGCCTTTTTGCCCCACAATTGGGGGAATTTCTGCAATTTTGCTTCAAAATACAAGGAATTTCTGCCTTTTTGCTCGAAAATAAAAAGAATGCATACCTTTTTGCCATAAAAAAAGGGAAATTTCTTCATTTTTGCTCCAAAATAAGGGGAATTTCTGCATTTTTGCCTCTAAATAAGTGGAATATCTGTCTTTTTCCCCCAAAACAAAGAGAATTTCTGTCTTTTTGCCCCAAAATAAAGAAAATTTCTGACTTATTACCCTAAAGTAAGTGAAATTTCTGCAATTTTGCTCTAAAATAAGTCAAATTTCTGCAATTTTGCCCCAAAATAAGTGGAATTTCTGAGTTTTGCCCCAAAATAAGAAGAATTTCTGTCTTTTTGCCCCAACTTATAGGAAATTTCCGCCTTTTTGCCCCACAATTAGGGGAATTTCTGCAATTTTGCTCCAAAATAAAAGGAATTTCTGCTTTTTTGCCTCTAAATAAATGGAATTTCTGTCTTTTTCCCCCAAAACAAAGGGAATTTCTGTCTCTTTTGCCCCAAAATAAGGAAAATTTCTGACTTATTACCCTGAAGTAAGTGAAATTTCTGCAATTTTGCCCCAAAATAAGGGAAATTTCTGCCTTTTTGCCCCCAAATAAGGGGAATTTCAGCCTTTTTACCTCAAAATAAGGGGAATTTCTGCATTTTTGCCCCAAACTATGGGAAATTTCTGCCTTTTTGTCCCAAAATAAGAAAAATTTTTGCAATTTTGTACCAAAATAGAAAATAATTTCTGCCTTTTTGCCCTAAAATAAGAAAATTTCTGCTTTTTTCTGAAATAAGTCAAATTTCTTCAATTTTGCCCCAAAATAAGAGAAATTTCTGGAATTTTGCCCCAAAATAAGTGGAATTTCTGAGTTTTGCCCCAAAATAAGGAGAATTTCTGTCTTTTTGCCCAAATATAGGGAATTTCTGCCTTTTTTGCCCCACAATTGGGGGAATTTCTGCAATTTTGCTTCAAAATACAAGGAATTTCTGCCTTTTTGCTCGAAAATAAAAAGAATGCATACCTTTTTGCCATAAAAAAAGGGAAATTTCTTCATTTTTGCTCCAAAATAAGGGGAATTTCTGCATTTTTGCCTCTAAATAAGTGGAATATCTGTCTTTTTCCCCCAAAACAAAGAGAATTTCTGTCTTTTTGCCCCAAAATAAAGAAAATTTCTGACTCATTACCCTAAAGTAAGTGAAATTTCTGCAATTTTGCCCCAAAATAATGGAAATTTCTGCCTTTTGCCCCCAAATAATGGGAATTTCAGCCTTTTTACCTCAAAATAAGGGGAATTTCTGCATTTTTGTCCCAAAATATGAGAAATTTCTGCCTTTTTGCCCCAAAATAAGAAAAATTTCTGCAATTTTGTAGCAAAATAAAAGAAATTTCTGCCTTTTTGCCCCAAAATAAGAAAATTTCTGCTTTTTTTCTGAAATAAGTGAATTTTCTGCAATTTTGCCCAAGAATAAGTGAAATTTCTGAGTTTTGCCCCAAAATAAGTAGAATTTCTGTCTTTTTGCCCCAACATATAGGGAATTTCTGCCTTTTTGTCCCACAATTAGGGGAATTTCTACAATTTTGCTCAAAAATATGGGAAATTTCTGCTTTTTTGCCCGAAAATAAAAAGAATGCATACCTGTTTGCCATAGAAAAGGAAAATTTCTTCATTTTTGCTCCAAAATAAGGGGAATTTCTGCTTTTTTGCCTTTAAATAAGTGGAATTTCTGTTTTTTTCCCCCAAAACAAAGGGAATTTCTGTCTTTTTTGCCCCAAAATAAGAAAAATTTCTAACTTATTACCCTGAAATAAGTGAAATTTCTGCAATTTCGCCCCAAAATAAGGGAAATTTCTGCATTTTTATCCCCAAATAAGGGGAATTTCAGCCTGTTTAACTCAAAAAAAAAGGAATTTCTCCATTTTCCCCAAAATATGGGAAATTTCTGCCTTTGTGCCCCAAGATAAGAAAAATTTCTGCAATTTTGTACCAAAATAAAAGAAATTTCTGCCTTTTTGTTCCAAAATAAAAAAAATTCTGCTTTTTTTCTGAAATACGTCAAATTTCTGCAATTTTGCCCCAAAATAAGGGAAATTTCTGGAATTTTGCCCCAGAATAAGTGAAATTTCTTAGTTTTGCCCCAAAGTAAAAAGAATTTCTGTCTTTTTGCCCCAACATAGAGGGAATTTCTGCCTTTTTGCCCCACAATTAGAGGAATTTCTGAAATTTTGCTCCAAAATACGGGGAATTTCTGCCTTTTTGCCCAAAAATAAGAAGAATGCATACCTTTTTGCCATAAAAAAGGGAAATTTCTTCATTTTTTCTTCAAAATAAGGGGAATTTCTGCGTTTTTGCCTCTAAATAAGTGGAATTTCTGACTTTTTCCCCCAAAACAAAGGGAATTTCTGTCTTTTTTGCCCCAAAATAAGGAAAATTTCTGACTTATTACCCTGAAATAAGTGAAATTTCTGCAATTTTGCCCCAAAATAAGGGGAATTTCAGCCTTTTTACCTCAAAATAAGAGGAATTTCTGCATTTTTGCCACAAAATATAAAAAATTTCTGCCTTTTTGCCCCAAAATAAGGAAAATTTCTGCCTTTTTTTCTCTGAAACAAGTGAAATTTCTGCAATTTTGCCCCAAAATAAGTGAAGTTTCTGCAATTTTGTCCCAAAATAAGGAACATTTTGGAATTTTGCCCCAAAATAAGGGGATTGTATACCTTTTGCCACAAAAAAGGGAAATTTCTTCATTTTTGCTCCAATATAAGGGGAATTTCTGCTTTTTTGCCTCTAAATAAGTGGAATTTCTGTCTTTTTCCCCCAAAACAAAGGGAATTTCTGTCTTTTTTGCCCCAAAATAAGGAAAATTTTTGACTTATTTCCCTGAAATAAGTGAAATTTCTGCAATTTTGCCCCAAAATAAGGGGAATTTCAGCCTTTTTACCTCAAAATAAGAGGAATTTCTACATTTTTGCTACAAAATATAAAAAATTTCTGCCTTTTTGCCCCAAAATAAGGAAAATTTCTGCCTTTTTTTCTCTGAAATAAGTGAAATTTCTGCAATTTTGCCCCAAAATAAGGAAAATTTTTGGAATTTTGCCCCAAAATTAGGGGAATGTATACCTTTTGCCGCAAAAAAGGGAAATTTCTTCATTTTTGCCCCAAAATAAGGGAATTTTTGCTTTTTTGCCTCTAATTAAGTGGAATTTCTGTCTTTTTCCCCCAAAACAAAGGGAATTTCTGTCTTTTTTGCCCCAAAATAAGGAAAATTTCTGACTTATTTCCCTGAAATAAGTGAAATTTCTGCAATTTTGCCCCCAAATAAGGGAAATTTCTGTCTTTTTGCCCCCAAATAAGGGGAATTTCAGCCTTTTTACCTCAAAATAAGGGGAATTTCTGCATTTTTCCCCCAAAATATGGGAAATTTCTCCCTTATTGCCCCAAAATAAGAAAAATTTCTGCAATTTTGTACCAAAGTAAAAGAAATTTCTACCTTTTTGCCCCAAAATAAGAAAATTTCTGCTTTTTTTCTGAAATAAGTAAAATTTCTGCAATTTTGCACCAAAATAAGTGGAATTTCTGAGTTTTACCCCAAAATAAGGAGAATTTCTGTTTTTTTGCTCCAACATATAGGGAATTTCTGCCTTTTTGCCCCACAATTAGGGGAATTTCTGCAATTTTGCTGCAAAATACGGGGAATTTCTGCTTTTTTCCCGAAAATAAGAAGAATGCATCGTTTTTGCCATAAAAAAGTGAAATTTCTTCATTTTTGCTCCAAATAAGGGGAATTTCTGCTTTTTTGCCTTTAAATAAGTGGAATTTCTGTCTTTTTCCCCCAAAACAAAGGGAATTTCTCTCTTTTTTGCCCCAAAATAAGGAAAATATCTGACTTATTACCCTGAAATAAGTGAAATTTCTGCAATTTTGCCCCAAAATAAGAGAAATTTCTGTCTTTTTGCCCCCAAATAAGGGGAATTTCAGACTTTTTACCACAAAATAAGGAGAATTTCTGAATTTTTGCCACAAAATATTAGGAATTTCATCCTTTTTGCCCCAAAATAAAAAAAATTCTGCCTTTTTTCCCTGAAATAAGTGAAATTTCTGAAATTTTGCCCCAAAATAAGTGAAATTTCTGCAATTTTGCCCCAAAATAAGGGAAATTTCTGGAATTTTGCCCCAAAATAAGTGGAATTTCTGAGTTTTGCCCCAAAATAAGGAGAATTTCTGTCTTTTTGCCTTAACATATAGGGAATTTCTGCATTTTTGCCCCACAATTAGTGGAATTTCTGCAATTTTGCTCCAAAATACGGGTAATTTCTGCTTTTTTGCCCGAAAATAAGAAGAATGCATAGCTTTTTGCCATAAAAAAGGGAAATTTCTTTATTTTTGCTCCAAAATAAGGGGAATTTCTGCTTTTTTGCCCTTAAATAAGTGGAATTTCTGTCTTTTTCCCCTAAAACAAAAAGAATTTCTGTCTTTTTTGCCCCAAAATAAGGAAAATTTTTGACTTATTACCCTGAAATTACTGAAATTTCTGCAATTTTTCCCCAAAATAATGGAAATTTCTGCCTTTTTGCACCCAAAAAAGGGGAATTTCAGCCTTTTTACCTCAAAATAATGGGAATTTCTGCATTTTTGCCCCATAATATGGGAAATTTCTGCCTTTTTGCCCCAAAATAAGAAAAATATCTGCAATTTTGTACCAAAATAAACGAAATTTCTGCCTTTTGGCCCCAAAATAAGAGAATTTCTGCTTTTTTTCAGAAATAAGTGAAATTTCTGCAATTTTGCTCTAAAATAAGTCAAATTTCTGCAATTTTGCCCCAAAATAAGTGGAATTTCTGAGTTTTGCCCCAAAATAAGGAGAATTTCTGTCTTTTTGCCCCAACATATAGAAAATTTCCGCCTTTTTGCCCCACAATTAGGGGAATTTCTGCAATTTTGCTCCAAAATACGGGGAATTTCTTTTTTTTGCTGGAAATGAGAAGAATGCATACCTTTTGCCATAAAAAAGGGAAATTTCTTCATTTTTGCTCCAAAATAAAAGGAATTTCTGCTTTTTTGCCTCTAAATAAGTGGAATTTCTGTCTTTTTTCCCCAAAACAAAGGGAATTTCTGTCTCTTTTGCCCCAAAATAAGGAAAATTTCTGACTTATTACCCTGAAGTAAGTGAAATTTCTGCAATTTTGCCCCAAAATAAGGGAAATTTCTGCCTTTTTGCCCCTAAATAAGGGGAATTTCAGCCTTTTTACCTCAAAATAAGAGGAATTTCTGCATTTTTGCCCCAAACTATGGGAAATTTCTGCCTTTTTGTCCCAAAATAAGAAAAATTTTTGCAATTTTGTACCAAAATAAAAAATAATTTCTGCCTTTTTGCCCTAAAATAAGAAAATTTCTGCTTTTTTCTGAAATAAGTCAAATTTCTTCAATTTTGCCCCCAAATAAGAGAAATTTCTGGAATTTTGCCCCAAAATAAGTGGAATTTCTGAGTTTTGCCCCAAAATAAGGAGAATTTCTGTCTTTTTGCCCTAACATATAGGAAATTTCTGCCTTTTTGCCCCACAATTAGGGGAATTTCTGAAATTTTGCTCCAAAATATGAGGAATTTCTGCCTTTTTGCCCGAAAATAAAAAGAATGCATACCTTTTTGCCATAAAAAAAGGAAATTTCTTCACTTTTGCTCCAAAATAGGGGGAATTTCTGCATTTTTGCCCCTAAATAAGTGGAATTTCTGTCTTTTTCCCCCAAAACAAAGGGAATTTCTGTTTTATTGCCCCAAAATAAGGAAAATTTCTGACTTCTTACCCTGAAATAAGTGAAATTTCTGCAATTTTGCCCCAAAATAAGGAAAATTTCTGCATTTTTGCCCCCAAATAAGAAGAATTTCAGACTTTTTACCTCAAAATAAGAAAAATTTCTGCATTTTTCCACAAAATATGAAAATTTTCTGCCTTTTTGCCCCAAAATGAGGAAAATTTCTGCCTTTTTTCCCTGAAATAAGTGAAATTTCTGCAATTTTTTCCCAAAATAAGTCAACTTTCTGCAATTTTGCCCCAAAATAAGGAAAATTTTTACAATTTTGCCCCAAAATAAGTGGAATTTCTGAGTTTTGCCCCAAAATAAGTAGAATTTCTGTCTTTTTGCCCTAACATATAGGGAATTTCTGCCTTTTTGCCCCACAATGAGGGGAATTTCTGCAATTTTGCTCCAAAATACGGGTAATTTCTGCTTTTTTGCCCGAAAATAAGAAGAATGCATAGCGTTTTGCCATAAAAAAGGGAAATTTCTTCATTTTTGCTCAAAAATAAGGGGAATTTCTGCTTTTTTGCTTCTAAATAAGTGGAATTTCTGTCTTTTTCCCCAAAAACAAAGAGAATTTCTGTCTCTTTTGCCCCAAAATAAGGAAAATTTCTGACTTATTATCCTGAAGTAAGTGAAATTTCTGCAATTTTGCCCCAAAATAAGGGAAATTTCTGCCTTTTTGCCCCCAAATAAGAATTTCAGCCTTTTTACCTCAAAATAAGGGGAATTTCTGCATTTTTGCCCCAAACTATGGGAAATTTCTGCCTTTTTGTCCCAAAATAAGAAAAATTTTTGCAATTTTGTACCAAAATAAAAAATAATTTCTGCCTTTTTGCCCTAAAATAAGAAAATTTCTGCTTTTTTCTGAAATAAGTCAAATTTCTTCAATTTTGCCCCAAAATAAGAGAAATTTCTGGAATTTTGCCCCAAAATAAGTGGAATTTCTGAGTTTTGCCCCAAAATAAGGAGAATTTCTGTCTTTTTGCCCAAATATAGGGAATTTCTCCCTTTTTGCCCCACAATTGGGGGAATTTCTGCAATTTTGCTTCAAAATACAAGGAATTTCTGCCTTTTTGCTCGAAAATAAGAAGAATGCATACCTTTTTGCCATAAAAAAGGAAAATTTCTTCATTTTTGCTCCAAAATGAGGGGAATTTCTGCATTTTTTCCTCTAAATAAGTGGAATATCTGTCTTTTTCCCACAAAACAAAGGGAATTTCTGTCTTTTTGCCCCAAAATAAAGAAAATTTCTGACTTATTACCCTAAAGTAAGTGAAATTTCTGCAATTTTGCCCCAAAATAAGGGAAATTTCTGCCTTTTGCCCCCAAATAATGGGAATTTCAGCCTTTTTACCTCAAAATAAGGGGAATTTCTGGATTTTTGCCCCAAAATATGAGAAATTTCTGCCTTTTTGCCCCAAAATAAGAAAAATTTCTGCAATTTTGTACCAAAATAAAAGAAATTTCTGCCTTTTTGCCCCAAAATAAGAAAATTTCTGCTTTTTTTTGAAATAAGTGAATTTTCTGCAATTTTGCCCAAGAATAAGTGAAATTTCTGAGTTTTGCCCCAAAATAAGTAGAATTTCTGTCTTTTTGCCCCAACATATAGGGAATTTCTGCCTTTTTGCCCCACAATTAGGGGATTTTCTGAAATTTTGCTCAAAAATATGGGAAATTTCTGCTTTTTTGCCCGAAAATAAAAAGAATGAATACCTGTTTGCCATAAAAAAGGGAAATTTCTTCATTTTTGCTCCAAAATAAGGGGAATTTCTGCATTTTTGCCTCTAAATAAGTGGAATTTCTGTCTTTTTCCCCCAAAACAAAGGGAATTTCTGTCTTTTTTGCCCCAAAATAAGGAAAATTTCTAAATTATTACCCTGAAATAAGTGAAATTTCTGCAATTTCGCCCCAAAATAAGGGAAATTTCTGCATTTTTGTCCCCAAATAAGGGGAATTTCAGCCTGTTTACCTCAAAATAAGGGGAATTTCTCCATTTTTCCCCAAAATATGGGAAATTTCTGCCTTTGTGCCTCAAAATAAGAAAAATTTCTGCAATTTTGTACCAAAATAAAAGAAATTTCTGCCTTTTTGTTCCAAAATAAAAAAATTTCTGCTTTTTTTCTGAAATAAGTCAAATTTCTGCAATTTTGCCCCAAAATAAGGGAAATTTCTGGAATTTTGCCCCAGAATAAGTGAAATTTCTTAGTTTTGCCCCAAAATAAAAAGAATTTCTGTCTTTTTGCCCCAACATAGAGGGAATTTCTGCCTTTTTGCCCCACAATTAGAGGAATTTCTGCAATTTTGCTCCAAAATACGGGGAATTTCTGCCTTTTTGCCCGAAAATAAGAAGAATGCATACCTTTTTGCAATAAAAAAGGGAAATTTCTTCATTTTTGCTCCAAAATAAGGGGAATTTCTGCGTTTTTGCCTCTAAATAAGTGGAATTTCTGACTTTTTCCCCCAAAACAAAGGGAATTTCTGTCTTTTTTGCCCCAAAATAAGGAAAATATCTGACTTATTACCCTGAAATAAGTGAAATTCTGCAATTTTGCCCCAAAATAAGTGAAGTTTCTGCAATTTTCCCCCAAAATAAGGAAAATTTTTGGAATTTTGCCTCAAAATAAGAGGAATGTATACCTTTTGCCACAAAAAAGGGAAATTTCTTCATTTTTGCTCCAATATAAGGGGAATTTCTGCTTTTTTGCCTCTAAATAAGTGGAATTTCTGTCTTTTTCTCCCAAAACAAAGGGAATTTCTGTCTTTTTTGCCCCAAAATAAGGAAAATTTCTGACTTATTTCCCTGAAATAAGTGAAATTTCTGCAATTTTGCCCCCAAATATGGGAAATTTCTGTCTTTTTGCCCCCAAATAAGGGGAATTTCAGCCTTTTTACCTCAAAAAGAGGGAATTTCTGCATTTTTCCCCCAAAATATGGGAAATTTCTCCCTTATTGCCCCAAAATAAGAAAAATTTCTGCAATTTTGTACCACAGTAAAAGAAATTTCTACCTTTTTGCCCCAAAATAAGAAAATTTCTGCTTTTTTTCTGAAATAAGTGAAATTTCTGCAATTTTGCACCAAAATAAGTGGAATTTCTGAGTTTTGCCCCAAAATAAGGAGAATTTCTCTCTTTTTGCCCTAACATATAGGGAATTTCTGCCTTTTTGCCCCACAATTAGGGGAATTTCTGCAATTTTGCTCCAAAATACGGGTAATATCTGCTTTTTTGCCCGAAAATAAGAAGAATGCATAGCGTTTTGCCATAAAAAAGGGAAATTTCTTCATTTTTGCTCAAAAATAAGGGGAATTTCTGCTTTTTTGCCTCTAAATAAGTGGAATTTCTGTCTTTTTCCCCCAAAACAAAGGGAATTTCTGTCTTTTTTGCCCCAAAATAAGGAAAATATCTGACTTATTACCCTGAAATTACTGAAATTTCTGCAATTTTTCCCCAAAATAATGGAAATTTCTTTCTTTTTGCACCCAAAAAAGGGGAATTTCAGCCTTTTTACCTCAAAATAACGGGAATTTCTGCATTTTTGCCCCATAAT
Source organism: Micromys minutus (assembly GCF_963924665.1). NCBI lineage: Eukaryota > Metazoa > Chordata > Mammalia > Rodentia > Muridae > Micromys > Micromys minutus. Next base: position 124,786 of record NW_027667896.1, on the reverse strand, counting down.
ATGGGAAATTTCTGCCTTTTTTCCCCAAAATAAGAAAAATTTATGCAATTTTGTACCAAAATAAACGAAATTTCTGCCTTTTGTCTCCAAAATAAGAGAATTTCTGCTTTTTTTCAGAAATAAGTGAAATTTCTGCAATTTTGCTCTAAAATAAGTCAAATTTCTGCAATTTTGCCCCAAAATAAGTGGAATTTCTGAGTTTTGCCCCAAAATAAGGAGAATTTCTGTTTTTTTGCTCCAACATATAGGGAATATCTGCCTTTTTGCTCCACAATTAGGGGAATTTCTACAATTTTGCTGCAAAATACGGGGAATTTCTGCTTTTTTGCCCGAAAATAAGAAGAATGCATAGCTTTTTGCCATAAAAAAGGGAAATTTCTTCATTTTTGCTCCAAAATAAAAGGAATTTCTGCTTTTTTGCCTCTAAATAAGTGGAATTTCTGTCTTTTTCCCCCAAAACAAAGGGAATTTCTGTCCCTTTTGCCCCAAAATAAGGAAAATTTCTGACTTATTATCCTGAAGTAAGTGAAATTTCTGCAATTTTGCCCCAAAATACAGGAAATTTCTGCCTTTTTGCCCCCAAATAAGAATTTCAGCCTTTTTACCGCAAAATAACGGGAATTTCTGCCTTTTTGCTCCAAAATATGGGAAATTTCTGCCTTTTTGCCCCAAATAAGAAAAATTTCTGCAATTTTGTACCAAAATAAACGAAATTTCTGCCTTTTTGCCCCAAAATAAGAAAGATTCTGCTTTTTTTTGAAATAAGTGAAATTTCTGCAATTTTGCCCCAAAATAAGTGGAATTTCTGAGTTTTGCCCCAAAATAAGGAGAATTTCTGTCTTTTTGCCCAAATATAGGGAATTTCTGCCTTTTTGCCCCACAATTGGGGGAATTTCTGCAATTTTGCTTCAAAATACAAGGAATTTCTGCCTTTTTGCTCGAAAATATGAAGAATGCATACCTTTTTGCCATAAAAAGGAAAATTTCTTCATTTTTGCTCCAAAATAAGATGAATTTCTGCATTTTTGCCTCTAAATAAGTGGAATATCTGTCTTTTTCCCACAAAACAAAGGGAATTTCTGTCTTTTTGCCCCAAAATAAAGAAAATTTCTGACTTATTACCCTAAAGTAAGTGAAATTTCTGCAATTTTACCCAAAATAAGGGAAATTTCTGCCTTTTGCCCCCAAATAATGGGAATTTCAGCCTTTTTACCTCAAAATAAGGGGAATTTCTGCATTTTTGCCACAAAATATGAGAAATTTCTGCCTTTTTGCCCCAAAATAAAAAAAATTTCTGCAATTTTGTACCAAAATAAAAGAAATTTCTGCCTTTTTGTTCCAAAATAAGAAAATTTCTGCTTTTCTTTCTGAAATAAGTGAATTTTCTGCAATTTTGCCCAAGAATAAGTGAAATTTCTGAGTTTTGCCCCAAAATAAGTAGAATTTCTGTCTTTTTGCCCCAACATATAGGGAATTTCTGCCTTTTTGCCCCACAATTAGAGGAATTTCTGCAATTTTGCTCCAAAATACGGGGAATTTCTGCGTTTTTGCCTGAAAATAAGAAGAATGCATACCTTTTTGCAATAAAAAAGGGAAATTTCTTCATTTTGGTTCCAAAATAAGGGCAATTTCTGCGTTTTTGCCTCTAAATAAGTGGAATTTCTGAGTTTTTCCCCCAAAACAAAGGGAATTTCTGTCTTTTTTGTTCCAAAATAAGTAAAATTTCTGACTTATTACCCTGAAATAAGTGAAATTTCTGCAATTTTGCCCCAAAATAAGGGGAATTTCAGCCTTTTTACCTCAAAATAAGAGGAATTTCTGCATTTTTGCCACAAAATATAAAAAATTTCTGCCTTTTTGCCCCAAAATAAGAAAAATTTCTGCCTTTTTTTCTCTGAAATAAGTGAAATTTCTGCAATTTTGCTTCAAAATAAGTGAAGTTTCTGCAATTTTCCCCCAAAATAAGGAAAATTTTTGGAATTTTGCCTCAAAATAAGAGGAATGTATACATTTTGCCACAAAAAAAGGAAAATTTCTTCATTTTTGCTCCAAATAAGGGGAATTTCTGCTTTTTTGCCTCTAAATAAGTGGAATTTCTGTCTTTTTCCCCCAAAACAAAGGGAATTTCTGTCTTTATTGCCCTAAAATAAGAAAAATTTCTGACTTATTACCCTGAAATAAGTGAAATTTCTGCAATTTTGCCCCAAAATAAGGAAAATTTCTGCCTTTTTGCCCCCAAATAAGGAGAATTTCAGACTTTTTACCTCAAAATAAGAGGAATTTCTGCATTTTTGCCACAAAATATAAAAAATTTCTGCCTTTTTGCCCCAAAATGAGGAAAATTTCTGCCTTTTTTCCCTGAAATAAGTGAAATTTCTGCAATTTTTCCCCAAAATAAGTCAACTTTCTGCAATTTTGCCCCAAAATAAGGAAAATTTTTGGAATTTTGCCCCAAAATAAGTGGAATTTCTGAGTTTTGCCCCAAAATAAGGAGAATTTCTGTCTTTTTGCCCTAACATATAGGGAATTTCTGCCTTTTTGCCCCACAATTAGGGGAATTTCTGCAATTTTGCTCCAAAATACGGGTAATTTCTGCTTTTTTGCCCGAAAATAAGAAGAATGCATAGCTTTTTGCCATAAAAAAGGGAAATTTCTGTGGGGCGCCGCCCACACATTCCCACGCATTCACCATTACAAGATGGCGCTGATTTCTGGCTGGAGTTAGCAGTAAACAAGCCATGTTCGCACAGGCTGGGTAACTTCCGCTTCATGAGTTCCGCCTCTCCCGTGGCGTCATAGGGCCTGGTGAGTTTCAACCAATCAGGGGGCTCCACGTCCAAGGCAAGGACTGATCCCTTTATAAGGGGGCGAGCTGGATAGCTCTCTCTCTCTTCCTCTCTTCTTCCTCTCTTTCTCCCGTTGGTTTTCGGCCGTCTCGTGGAGCTTGTTCGTCCTGTTCGTCTCCTTGGATCTCTTGGTTTTCTCCGTCTTTTCGTTACGTGAAGCAAGTACCGGTTTTTCCAGATTAATAAAGTTTACCGCAGAAGGATTCTATTTTGCGTGCCGCGTCGTTCTTGCAGGCGAGACGGTTGCGCGGGAGAAATTTCTTCATTTTTGCTCCAAAATAAGGGGAATTTCTGCTTTTTTGCCTCTAAATAAGTGGAATTTCTGTCTTTTTCCCCCAAAACAAAGGGAATTTCTGTCTTTTTTACCCCAAAATAAGGAAAATTTCTGACTTATTACCCTGAAATTACTGAAATTTCTGCAATTTTTCCCCAAAATAATGGAAATTTCTGCCTTTTTGCACCCAAAAAAGAGGAATTTCAGCCTTTTTACCTCAAAATAACGGGAATTTCTGCATTTTTGCCCCATAATATGGGAAATTTCTGCCTTTTTTCCCCAAAATAAGAAAAATTTCTGCAATTTTGTACCAAAATAAACGAAATTTCTGCCTTTTGGCCCCAAAATAAGAGAATTTCTACTTTTTTTCAGAAATAAGTGAAATTTCTGCAATTTTGCTCTAAAATAAGTCAAATTTCTGCAATTTTGCCCCAAAATAAGTGGAATTTCTGAGTTTTGCCCCAAAATAAGGAGAATTTCTGTCTTTTTGCCCCAACATATAGGGAATTTCTGCCTTTTTGCCCCACAATTAGAGGAATTTCTGCAATTTTGCTCCAAAATACGGGGAATTTCTTCCTTTTTGCCGGAAAATAAGAAGAATGCATACCTTTTTGCCATAAAAAAGAGAAATTTCTTCATTTTTGCTCCAAAATAAAAGGAATTTCTGCTTTTTTGCCTCTAAATATGTGGAATTTCTGTCTTTTTCCCCCAAAACAAAGGGAATTTCTGTCTCTTTTGCCCCAAAATAAGGAAAATTTCTGACTTATTATCCTGAAGTAAGTGAAATTTCTGCAATTTTGCCCTAAAATAAGGGAAATTTCTGCCTTTTTTCCCCCAAATAAGAATTTCAGCCTTTTTACCTCAAAATAAGGGGAATTTCTGCATTTTTGCCCCAAACTATGGGAAATTTCTGCCTTTTTGTCCCAAAATAAGAAAAATTTTTGCAATTTTGTACCAAAATAAAAAATAATTTCTGCCTTTTTGCCCTAAAATAAGAAAATTTCTGCTTTTTTCTGAAATAAGTCAAATTTCTTCAATTTTGCCCCAAAATAAGAGAAATTTCTGGAATTTTGCCCCAAAATAAGTGGAATTTCTGAGTTTTGCCCCAAAATAAGGAGAATTTCTGTCTTTTTGCCCAAATATAGGGAATTTCTGCCTTTTTGCCCCACAATTGGGGGAATTTCTGCAATTTTGCTTCAAAATACAAAAAATTTCTGCCTTTTTGCTCGAAAATAAGAAGAATGCATACCTTTTTGCCATAAAAAAGGGAAATTTCTTCATTTTTGTTTCAAAATAAAAGGAATTTATGCATTTTTGCCTCTAAATAAGTGGAATATCTGTCTTTTTCCCACAAAACAAAGGGAATTTCTGTCTTTTTGCCCCAAAATAAAGAAAATTTCTGACTTATTACCCTAAAGTAAGTGAAATTTCTGCAATTTTGCCCCAAAATAAGGGAAATTTCTGCCTTTTGCCCCCAAATAATGGGAATTTCAGCCTTTTTACCTCAAAATAAGGGGAATTTCTGCATTTTTGCCCCAAAATATGAGAAATTTCTGCCTTTTTGCCCCAAAATAAGAAAAATTTCTGCAATTTTGTACCAAAATAAAAGAAATTTCTGCCTTTTTGCCCCAAAATAAGAAAATTTCTGTTTTTTTTTTCTGAAATAAGTGAATTTTCTGCAATTTTGCCCAAGAATAAGTGAAATTTCTGAGTTTTGCCCCAAAATAAGTAGAATTTCTGTCTTTTTGCCCCAACATATAGGGAATTTCTGCCTTTTTGCCCCACAATTAGGGGAATTTCTGCAATTTTGCTCAAAAATATGGGAAATTTCTGCTTTTTTGCCCGAAAATAAAAAGAATGCATACCTGTTTGCCATAAAAAAGGGAAATTTCTTCATTTTTGCTCCAAAATAAGGGGAATTTCTGCTTTTTTGCCTCTAAATAAGTGGACTTTCTGTCTTTTTCTCCCAAAACAAAGGGAATTTCTGTCTTTTTTGCCCCAAAATAAGGAAAATTTCTAAATTATTACCCTGAAATAAGTGAAATTTCTGCAATTTCGCCCCAAAATAAGGGAAACTTCTGCATTTTTGTCCCCAAATAAGGGGAATTTCAGCCTGTTTACCTCAAAATAAGGGGAATTTCTCCATTTTTCCCCAAAATATGGGAAATTTCTGCCTTTGTGCCCCAAAATTAGAAAAATTTCTGCAATTTTGTACCAAAATAAAAGAAATTTCTGCCTTTTTGTTCCAAAATAAAAAAATTTCTGCTTTTTTTTTGTAATAAGTCAAATTTCTGCAATTTTGCCCCAAAATAAAAGAAATTTCTGGAATTTTGCCCCAGAATAAGTGAAATTTCTTAGTTTTGCCCCAAAATAAAAAGAATTTCTGTCTTTTTGCCCCAACATAGAGGGAATTTCTGCCTTTTTGCCCCACAATTAGAGGAATTTCTGCAATTTTGCTCCAAAATACGGGGAATTTCTGCCTTTTTGCCTGAAAATAAGAAGAATGCATACCTTTTTGCCATAAAAAAGGGAAATTTCTTCATTTTTGCTCCAAAATAAGGGGAATTTCTGCGTTTTTGCCTCTAAATAAGTGGAATTTCTGACTTTTTCCCCCAAAACAAAGGGAATTTCTGTCTTTTTTGCCCCAAAATAAAAAAAATTTCTGACTTCTTATTCTGAAATAAGTGAAATTTCTGCAATTTTGCCCCAAAATAAGGGAAATTACTGCCTTTCTGCCCCCAAATAAGGGGAATTTCAGCCTTTTTACCTCAAAATAAGAGGAATTTCTGCATTTTTGCCACAAAATATAAAAAATTTCTGCCTTTTTGCCCCAAAATAAGGAAAATTTCTGCCTGTTTTTCTCTGAAATAAGTGAAATTTCTGCAATTTTGCCCCAAAATAAGGGAAATTTCTGCCTTTTTGCCCCCAAATAAAAGGAATTTCAGCCTTTTTACCTCAAAATAAGAGGAATTTCTGCATTTTTGCCACGAAATATAAAAAATTTCTGCATTTTTGCCCCAAAATAAGGAAAATTTCTGCCTGATTTTCTCTGAAATAAGTGAAATTTCTGCAATTTTGCCTCAAAATAAGTGAAGTTTCTGCAATTTTGCCCCAAAATAAGGAACATTTTTGGAATTTTGCCCCAAAATATGGGGAATGTATACCTTTTGCCAAAAAAAGGAAAATTTCTTCATTTTTGCTCCAATAAAAGGGGAATTTCTGTCTTTTTTGCCCCAAAATACGGAAAATTTCTGACTTATTTCCCTGAAATAAGTGAAATTTCTGCAATTTTGCCCCCAAATATGGGAAATTTCTGTCTTTTTGCCCCCAAATAAGGGGAATTTCAGCCTTTTTACCTCAAAATAAGGGGAATTTCTGCGTTTTCCCCCAAAATATGGAAAATTTCTCCCTTATTGCCACAAAATAAGAAAAATTTCTGCAATTTTGTATCAAAGTAAAAGAAATTTCTACCTTTTTGCCCCAAAATAAGAAAATTTCTGCTTTTTTCTGAAATAAGTGAAATTTCTGCAATTTTGCACCAAAATAAGTGGAATTTCTGAGTTTTGCCCCAAAATAAGAGGAATTTCTGAGTTTTGCCCCAAAATAAAAAAAATTTCTGTCTTTTTGCCCCAACATATAGAGATTTTCTGCCTTTTTGCCACACAATTACGGGAATTTCTGCAATTTTGCTCTAAAATACGAGGAATTTCTGCCTTTTTGCCCGAAAATAAAGGGAATGCATAACTTTTTGCCATAAAAAAGGAAAATTTCTTCATTTTTTCCCCAAAATAAAGGGAATTTCTGCCTTTTTTCCTCTAAATAAGTGGAATATCTGTCTTTTTCCCCCAAAACAAAGGGAATTTCTGTCTTTTTGCCCCAAAATAAGGAAAATTTCTGACTTATTACCATGAAGTAAGTGAAATTTCTGCAATTTTGCCCGAAATAAGGGAAATTTCTGCCTTTTGCACCCAAATAATGGGAATTTCAGCCTTTTTACCTCAAAATAAGGGGAATTTCTGCATTTTTGCCCCAAAATATGAGAAATTTCTCCCTTTTTGCCCAAAAATAAGAAAAATTTCTGCAATTTTGTACCAAAATAAAAGAAATTTCTGCCTTTTTGCCCCAAAATAAGAAAATTTCTGCTTTTTTTCTGAAATAAGTGAAATTTCTGCAATTTTGCCCAAAAATAAGTGAAATATCTGAGTTTTGCCCCAAAATAAAAAGAATTTCTATCTTTTTGCCCCAACATAGAGGGAATTTCTGCCTTTTTGCCCCACAATTAGGGGAATTTCTGCAATTTTGCTCCAAAATACGGGGAATTTCTTCTTTTTGCCGGAAAATAAGAAGAATGCATACCTTTTTGCCATAAAAAAGGGAAATTTCTTCATTTTTGCTCCAAAATAAAAGGAATTTCTGCTTTTTTGCCTCTAAGTAAGTGGAATTTCTGTCTTTTTCCCCCAAAACAAAAAGATTTTCTGTTTTTTTTTCCCCAAAATAAGGAAAATTTCTGACTTATTACCCTGAAGTAAGTAAAATTTCGGCAATTTTGCCCCAAAATAAGGGAAATTTCTGCCTTTTTGCCACCAAATAAGGAAAATTTCAGCCTTTTTACCTCAAAATAAGGGGAATTTCTGCATTTTTGCCCAAAATATGGGAAATTTCTGCAATTTTGCCTTAAAATAAGGGTTATTTCTGCCTTTTTGCCCCCAAATAAGGGGAATTTCAGACTTTTTACCTCAAAATAAGGGGAATTTCTGCATTTTTGCCCCAAACTATGGGAAATTTCTGCCTTTTTGTCCCAAAATAAGAAAAATTTTTGCAATTTTGTACCAAAATAAAAAATAATTTCTGCCTTTTTGCCCTAAAATAAGAAAATTTCTGCTTTTTTCTGAAATAAGTCAAATTTCTTCAATTTTGCCCCAAAATAAGAGAAATTTCTGGAATTTTGCCCCAAAATAAGTGGAATTTCTGAGTTTTGCCCCAAAATAAGGAGAATTTCTGTCTTTTTGCCCAAATATAGGGAATTTCTGCCTTTTTGCCCCACAATTGGGGGAATTTCTGCAATTTTGCTTCAAAATACAAAGAATTTCTGCCTTTTTGCTCGAAAATAAGAATGCATACCTTTTTGCCATAAAAAAGGGAAATTTCTTCATTTTTGCTCCAAAATAAGGGGAATTTATGCATTTTTGCCTCTAAATAAGTGGAATATCTGTCTTTTTCCCACAAAACAAAAGGAATTTCTGTCTTTTTGCCCCAAAATAAAGAAAATTTCTGACTTATTACCCTAAAGTAAGTGAAATTTCTGCAATTTTGCACCAAAATAAGGGAAATTTCTGCCTTTTGCCCCCAAATAATGGGAATTTCAGCCTTTTTACCTCAAAATAAGGGGAATTTCTGCATTTTTGCCCCAAAATATGAGAAATTTCTGCATTTTTGCCCCAAAATAAGGAAAATTTCTGCAATTTTGTACCAAAATAAAAGAAATTTCTGCCTTTTTGCCCCAAAATAAGTAAATTTCTGTTTTTTTTCTGAAATAAGTGAATTTTCTGCAATTTTGCCCAAGAATAAGTGAAATTTCTGAGTTTTGCCCCAAAATAAGGAGAATTTCTGTTTTTTTGCTCCAACATATAGGGAATTTCTGCCTTTTTGCCCCACAATTAGGGGAATTTCGTCAATTTTGCTGCAAAATACGGGGAATTTCTGCTTTTTTGCCCGAAAATAAGAAGAATGCATAGCTTTTTGCCATAAAAAAGGGAAATTTCTTCATTTTTGCTCCAAAATAAGGGGAATTTCTGCTTTTTTGCCTCTAAATAAGTGGAATTTCTGTCTTTTTCCCCCAAAACAAAGGGAATTTCTGTCTTTTTTGCCCCAAAATAAGGAAAATTTCTAACTTGTTACCCTGAAATAAGTGAAATTTGTGCAATTTCGCCCCAAAATAAGGGAAATTTCTGCATTTTTGTCCCTAAATAAGGGGAATTTCAGCATTTTTACCTCAAAATAAGGGGAATTTCTGCCTTTTTCCCCAAAATATGGGAAATTTCTGCCTTTGTGCCCAAAAATAAGAAAAATTTCTGCAATTTTGTACCAAAATAAAAGAAATTTCTGCCTTTTTGTTCCAAAATAAAAAAATTTCTGCTTTTTTTCTGAAATAAGTCAAATTTCTGCAATTTTGCCCCAAAATAAGGGAAATTTCTGGAATTTTGCCCCAGAATAAGTGAAATTTCTTAGTTTTGCCCCAAAATAAAAAGAATTTCTGTCTTTTTGCCCCAACATAGAGGGAATTTCTGCCTTTTTGCCCTACAATTAGAGGAATTTCTGCAATTTTGCTCCAAAATACGGGGAATTTCTGACTTTTTGCCCGAAAATAAGAAGAATGCATACCTTTTTGCCATAAAAAAGGGAAATTTCTTCATTTTTGCTCCAAAATAAGGGGAATTTCTGCATTTTTGCCTCTAAATAAGTGGAATTTCTGACTTTTTCCCCCAAAACAAAGGGAATTTCTGTCTTTTTTGCCTCAAAATAAGGAAAATTTCTGACTTATTACCCTTAAATAAGTGAAATTTCTGCAATTTTGCCCCAAAATAAGGGAAATTTCTGTGTTTTTGCCCCCAAATAAGGGGAATTTCAGCCATTTTACCTCAAAATAAGGGAAATTTCTGCATTTTTGCCCCAAAATAAGGGAAATTTTGGCGTTTTTGCCCCAAAATAAGGAAAATTTCTGCCTTTTTACACTGAAATAAGTGAAATTTCTGCATTTTTGCCCCAAAATAAGGGAAATTTCTGGTATTTTGCCCCAAAATAAGTGGGATTTCTGAGTTTTGCCCCAAAATAAGGAGAATTTCTGTCTTTTTGCCCTAACATATAGGAAATTTCTGCCTTTTTGCCCCACAATTAGGGGAATTTCTGCAATTTTGCTCCAAAATACGAAGAATTTCTGCTTTTTTTGCCCGAAAATAAGAAGAATGCATACCTTTTTGCCATAAAAAAGAGAAATTTCTTCATTTTTGCTCCAAAATAAGGGGAATTTCTGCATTTTTGCCTCTAAATAAGTGGAATTTCTGTCTTTTTCCCCCAAAACAAAGGGAATTTCTGTCTTTTTTGCCCCAAAATAAGAAAAATTTCTGACTTATTACCCTGAAATAAGTGAAATTTCTGCAATTTTGCCCCAAAATAAGGGAAATTTCTGCCTTTTTGCCCCCAAATAAGGGGAATTTCAGCAATTTTACCTCAAAATGAGGGAAATTTCTGCATTTTTGCCCCAAAATAAGGGAAATTTTGGCGTTTTTGCCCTCAAATAACGGGAATTTCAGCCATTTTACCTCAAAATAAGGGAAATTTCTGCATTTTTGCCCCAAAATAAGGGAAATTTTGGCGTTTTTGCCCCAAAATAAGGAAAATTTCTGCCTTTTTACCCTGAAATAAATGAAATTTCTGCATTTTTGCCCCAAAATAAGGGAAATTTCTGGTATTTTTTCCCAAAATAGGTGGGATTTCTGAGTTTTGCCCCAAAATAAGGAGAATTTCTGTCTTTTTGCCCTAACATATAGGAAATTTCTGCCTTTTTGCCCCACAATTAGGGGAATTTCTGCAATTTTGCTCCAAAATACGAGGAATTTCTGCTTTTTTTGCCCGAAAATAAGACGAATGCATACCTTTTTGCCATAAAAAAGAGAAATTTCTTCATTTTTGCTCCTAAAATAAGGGGAATTTCTGCATTTTTGCCTCTAAATAAATGGAATTTCTGTCTTTTTCCCCCAAAACAAAGGGAATTTCTGTCTTTTTTGCCCCAAAATAAGAAAAATTTCTGACTTATTACCCTGAAATAAGTGAAATTTCTGCAATTTTGCCCCAAAATAAAATAAATTTCTGCCTTTTTGCCCCCAAATATGGGGAATTTCAGCCATTTTACCTCAAAATAAGGAAAATTTCTGCATTTTTGCCCCAAAATAAGGGAAATTTTGGCGTTTTTGCCCACAAAAAGAGGAAAATTTCTGCCTTTTTTCCCTGAAAGAATTGAAATTTTTCCAATTTTGCCCCAAAATAATGGAAATTTCTGGAATTTTGTCCCAAAACAAGTGGAATTTCTGAGTTTTGCCCCAAAATAAGGAGAATTTCTGTCTTTTTGCCCTAACATTTAGGGAATTTCTGCCTTTTTGCCTTACAATTAGGGGAATTTCTGAAATTTTGCTCCAAAATACGGGGAACTTCTGCCTTTTTGTCGAAAATAAGAAGAATGCATAACTTTTTGCTATAAAAAAGGGAAATTTCTTCATTTTTGCTCCAAAATAAGGGGAATTTCTGCTTTTCTGCCTCTAAATAAGTGGAATTTCTGTCTTTTTCCCACAAAACAAAGGGATTCCTGTCTTTTTTGCTCCAAAATAAGGAAAATTTGGGAGTTATTACCCTGAAATAAGTGAAATTTCTGCAATTTAGCCCCAAATTAAGGGAAATTACTGCCTTTTTGCCCTCAAATAAGGGGAATTTCAGACTTTTTACCACAAAATAAGGGTAATTTCTGCATTTTTGCCACAAAATATTAGGAATTTCTTCCTTTTTGCCCCAAAATAAAAAAATTTCTGCCTTCTTTCCCTGAAATAAGTGAAATTTCTGAAATTTTGCCCAAAATAAGTGAAATTTCTGCAATTTTACCCCAAAATAAGGGAAATTTCTGGAATTTTGCCCCAAAATAAGTGGAATTTCTGAGTTTTGCCCCAAAATAAGGAGAATTTCTGTCTTTTTGCCCTAACATATAGGAAATTTCTGCCTTTTTGCCAGACAATTAGGGGAATTTCTGCAATTTTGCTCCAAAATACGGGGAATTTCTTCCTTTTTGCCCGAAAATAAGAAGAATGCATACCTTTTTGCCATAAAAAAAAAGAAATTTCTTCATTTTTGCTCCAAAATAAGGGGAATTTCTGCATTTTTGCCTCTAAATAAGTGGAATTTCTGTCTTTTTCCCACAAAACAAAGGGAATTTCTGTCTTTATTGCCCCAAAATAAGAAAAATTTCTGACTTATTACCCTGAAATAAGTGAAATTTCTGCAATTTTGCCCCAAAATAAGGGAAATTTCTGCCTTTTTGCCCCCAAATAAAAGGAATTTCAGACTTTTTACCTCAAAATAAGAGGAATTTCTGCATTTTTGCCACAAAATATAAAAAATTTCTGCCTTTTTGCCCCAAAATGAGGAAAATTTCTGCCTTTTTTCTCTGAAATAAGTGAAATTTCTGCAATTTTGCCCCAAAATAAGTCAACTTTCTGCAATTTTGCCCCAAAATAAGGAAACTTTTTGGAATTTTGCCCCAAAATAAGTGGAATTTCTGAGTTTTGCCCCAAAATAAGGAGAATTTCTATCTTTTTGCCCTAACATATAGGGAATTTCTGCCTTTTTGCCCCACAATTAGGGGAATTTCTGCAATTTTGCTCCAAAATACGGGGAATTTCTGCTTTTTTGCCCGAAAATAAGAAGAATGCATAGCTTTTTGCCATAAAAAAGGGAAATTTCTTCATTTTTGCTCCAAAATAAGGGGAATTTCTGCTTTTTTGCCTCTAAATAAGTCGAATTTCTGACTTTTTCCCCCAAAACAAAGGGAATTTCTGTCTTTTTTGCCCCAAAATAAGGAAAATTTCTGACTTATTACCCTGAAATTACTGAAATTTCTGCAATTTTTCCCCAAAATAATGGAAATTTCTGCCTTTTTGCACCCAAAAAAGGGGAATTTCAGCCTTTTTACCTCAAAATAATGGGAATTTCTGCATTTTTGCCCCATAATATGGGAAATTTCTGCCTTTTTTCCCCAAAATAAGAAAAATTTCTGCAATTTTGTACCAAAATATACGAAATTTCTGCCTTTTGGCCCCAAAATAAGAGAATTTCTGCTTTTTTTCAGAAATAAGTGAAATTTCTGCAATTTTGCTCTAAAATAAGTCAAATTTCTGCAATTTTGCCCCAAAATAAGTGGAATTTCTGAGTTTTGCCCCAAAATAAGGAGAATTTCTGTCTTTTTGCCCCAACATATAGGGAATTTCTGCCTTTTTGCCCCACAATTAGGGGAATTTCTGCAATTTTGCTCCAAAATACGGGGAATTTCTTCCTTTTTGCCGAAAAATAGGAGAATGCATACCTTTTTGCCATAAAAAGGGAAATTTCTTCATTTTTGCTCCAAAATAAAAGGAATTTCTGCTTTTTTGCCTCTAAATAAGTGGAATTGCTGTCTTTTTCCCCCAAAAAAAAAATTTCTGTCTCTTTTGCCTCAAAATAAGGAAAATTTCTGACTTATAACCCTGAAGTAAGTGAAATTTCTGCAATTTTGCCCCAAAATAAAAGAAATTTCTGCATTTTTGCCCCCAAATAAGGGGAATTTCAGCATTTTTACCTCAAAATAAGGGGAATTTCTGCATTTTTGCCCCAAAATATGGGAAATTTCTGCCTTTTTGTCCAAAATAAGTAAAATTTTTGCAATTTTGTACCAAAATCAAAAAAAAATTTCTGCCTTTTTGCCCTAAAATAAGAAAATTTCTGCTTTTTTCTGAAATAAGTCAAATTTCTTCAATTTTGCCCCAAAATAAGAGAAATTTCTGGAATTTTGCCCCAAAATAAGTGGAATTTCTGAGTTTTGTCCCAAAATAAGGAGAATTTCTGTCTTTTTGCCCAAATATAGGGAATTTCTGCCTTTTTGCCCCACAATTGGGGGAATTTCTGCAATTTTGCTTCAAAATACAAGGAATTTCTGCCTTTTTGCTCAAAAATAAGAAGAATGCATATGTTTTGGCCATAAAAAAGGGAAATATCTTCATTTTTGCTCCAAAATAAGGGGAATTTCTGCATTTTTGCCTCTAAATAAGTGGAATATCTGTCTTTTTCCCCCAGAACAAAGGGAATTTCTGTCTTTTTGCCACAAAATAAAGAAAATTTCTGACTTATTACCCTAAAGTAAGTGAAATTTCTGCAATTTTGCCCCAAAATAAGGAAAATTTCTGCCTTTTCCCCCAAATAATGGGAATTTCAGCCTTTTTACCTCAAAATAAGGGGAATTTCTGCATTTTTGCCCCAAAATATGGGAAATTTCTGCCTTTTTGCCCCAAATAAGAAAAATTTCTGCAATTTTGTACCAAAATAAACGAAATTTCTGCCTTTTTGCCCCAAAATAAGAAAGATTCTGCTTTTTTTTGAAATCAGTGAAATTTCTGCAATTTTGCCCCAAAATAAGTGGAATTTATGAGTTTTGCCCCAAATAAGGAGAATTTCTGTCTTTTTGCCCAAATATAGGGAATTTCTGCCTTTTTGCCCCACAATTGGGGGAATTTCTGCAATTTTGCTTCAAAATACAAGGAATTTCTGCCTTTTTGCTCGAAAATAAGAAGAATGCATACCTTTTTGCCATAAAAAGGAAAATTTCTTCATTTTTGCTCCAAAATAAGATGAATTTCTGCATTTTTGCCTCTAAATAAGTGGAATATCTGTCTTTTTCCCAGAAAACAAAGTGAATTTCTGTCTTTTTGCCCCAAAATAAAGAAAATTTCTGACTTATTACCCTAAAGTAAGTGAAATTTCTGCAATTTTGCCCCAAAATAAGGGAAATTTCTGCCTTTTGCCCCCAAATAATGGGAATTTCAGCCTTTTTACCTCAAAATAAGGGGAATTTCTGCATTTTTGCCACAAAATATGAGAAATTTCTGCCTTTTTGCCCCAAAATAAGAAAATTTCTGCTTTTTTTTCTGAAATAAGTGAATTTTCTGCAATTTTGCCCAAGAATAAGCGAAATTTCTGAGTTTTGCCCCAAAATAAGGAGAATTACTTTCTTTTTGCCCCAACATATAGGGAATTTCTGCCTTTTTGCCACACAATTAGGGGAATTTCTGCAATTTTGCTCAAAAATATGGGAAATTTCTGCTTTTTTGCCCGAAAATAAAAAGAATGCATACCTGTTTGCCATAAAAAAAGGGAAATTTCTTCATTTTTGCTCCAAAATAAGGGAAATTTCTGCATTTTTGCCTCTAAATAAGTGGAATTTCTGTCTTTTTCCCCCAAAACAAAAAAAATTTCTGTCTTTTTTTCCCCAAAATAAGGAAAATTTCTGACTTATTACCCTGAAATAAGTGAAATTTCGCCCCAAAATAAGGGAAATTTCTGCATTTTTGTCCCCAAATATAAGGAATTTCAGCCTTTTTACCTCAAAATAAGGGGAATTTCTGCATTTTTCCCCAAAATATGGGAAATTTCTGCCTTTTTGCCCCAAAATAAGAAAAATTTCTGCAATTTTGTACCAAAATAAAAGAAATTTCTGATCTTTGCCCCAAACTAAGAAAGATTCTGCTTTTTTTGGAAATAAGTGAAATTTCTGCAATTTTGCCCCAAAATTAGGGAAATTTCTGGAATTTTGCCTCAAAATAAGTGGGATTCTGAGTTTTGCCCCAAACTAAGGAGAATTTCTATCTTTTTGCCCCAACATATAGGGAATTTCTGCTTTTGCCCCACAATTAGGGGAATTTCTGCAATTTTGCTCCAAAATACGAGGAATTTCTGCCATTTTGCCCGAAAATAAGAAGAATGCATACATTTTTGCCATAAAAAAGAAAAATTTCTTCATTTTTGCTCCAAATTAAGGGGAATTTCTGCATTTTTGCCTCTAAATAAGTGGAATTTCTGTCTTTTTCCCTCAAAACAAAGGGAATTTCTGTCTTTTTTGCCCCAAAATAAAGAAAAAATTCTGACTTATTACCCTGAAATAAGTGAAATTTCTGCAATTTTGCCCCAAAATAAGGGAAATTTCTGCATTTTTGCTTCCAAATAAAAGGAATTTCAGCCATTTTACCTCAAAATAAGGGAAATTTCTGCATTTTTGCCCCAAAATAAGGGAAATTTTGGCGTTTTTGCCCCAAAATAAGGAAAATTTCTGCCTTTTTACCCTGAAATAAGTGAAATTTCTGCATTTTTGCCCCAAAATAAAGGAAATTTCTGGTATTTTGCCCCAAACTAAGTGGGATTTCTGAGTTTTGCCTCAAAATAAGGAGAATTTCTGTCTTTTTGCCCTAACATATAGGAAATTTCTGCCTTTTTGCCCCACAATTAGGGGAATTTCTGCAATTTTGCTCCAAAATACGAGGAATTTCTGCTTTTTTTGCCCGAAAATAAGAAGAATGCATACCTTTTTGCCATAAAAAAGAGAAATTTCTTCATTTTTGCTCCAAAATAAGGGGAATTTCTGCATTTTTGCCTCTAAATAAGTGGAATTTCTGTCTTTTTCCTCCAAAACAAAGGGAATTTCTGTCTTTTTTGCCCCAAAATAAGAAAAATTTCTGACTTATTACCCTGAAATAAGTGAAATTTCTGCAATTTTGCCCCAAAATAAGGGAAATTTCTGCCTTTTTGCCCCCAAATATGGGGAATTTCAGCCATTATACCACAAAATAAGGGGAATTTCTGCATTTTTGCCCCAAAATAAGGGAAATTTCGGCCTTTTTGCCCCCAAAAAGAGGAAAATTTCTGCCTTTTTTCCCTGAAAGAATTGAAATTTTTCCAATTTTGCCCCAAAATAATGGAAATTTCTGAAATTTTGTCCCAAAACAAGTGGAATTTCTGAGTTTTGCCCCAAAATAAGGAGAATTTCTGTCTTTTTGCCCTAACGTATAGGGAATTTCTGCCTTTTTGCCTTACAATTAGGGGAATTTCTGAAATTTTGCTCCAAAATACGGGGAACTTCTGCCTTTTTGTCGAAAATAAGAAGAATGCATAACTTTTTGCTATAAAAAAGGGAAATTTCTTCATTTTTGCTCCAAAATAAGGGGAATTTCTGCTTTTCTGCCTCTAAATAAGTGGAATTTCTGTCTTTTTCCCACAAAACAAAGGGATTCCTGTCTTTTTTGCTCCAAAATAAGGAAAATTTGTTACTTATTACCCTGAAATAAGTGAAATTTCTGCAATTTAGCCCCAAATTAAGGGAAATTTCTGCCTTTTTGCCCCCAAATAAGGGGAATTTCAGACTTTTTACCACAAAATAAGGGTAATTTCTGCATTTTTGCCAAAAAAATATTAGGAATTTCTTCCTTTTTGCCCCAAAATAAAAAAATTTCTGCCTTCTTTCCCTGAAATAAGTGAAATTTCTGAAATTTTGCCCCAAAATAAGTGAAATTTCTGCAATTTTGCCCCAAAATAAGGGAAATTTCTGGAATTTTGCCCCAAAATAAGTGGAA
Organism: Micromys minutus; assembly: GCF_963924665.1. Classification (NCBI taxonomy): domain Eukaryota; kingdom Metazoa; phylum Chordata; class Mammalia; order Rodentia; family Muridae; genus Micromys; species Micromys minutus. Next base: position 107,474 of record NW_027667896.1, on the reverse strand, counting down.
TTTCTGAGTTTTGCCCCAAAATAAGGAGAATTTCTGTCTTTTTGCCCTAACATATAGGAAATTTCTGCCTTTTTGCCCCACAATTAGGGGAATTTCTGCAATTTTGCTCTAAAATACGAGGAATTTCTGCCTTTTTGCCCGAAAATAAGGGGACTGCATACCTTTTTGCCATAAAAAAGGGAAATTTCTTCATTTTTGCTTCAAAATAAGGGGAATTTCTGCCTTTTTGCCTCTAAATAAGTGGAATTTCTGTCTTTTTCCCCCAAAACAAAGGGAATTTCTGTCTATTTTGCCCCAAAATAAGGAAAATGTCTGACTTATTTCCCTGAAATAAGTGAAATTTCTGCAATTTTGCCCCCAAATAAGGGAAATTTCTGTCTTTTTGCCCCCAAATAAGGGGAATTTCAGCCTTTTTACCTCAAAATAAGGGGAATTTCTGCATTTTTCCCCCAAAATATGGGAAATTTCTCCCTTATTGCCCCAAAATAAGAAAAATTTCTGCAATTTTGTACCAAAGTAAAAGAAATTTCTACCTTTTTTCCCCAAAATAAAAAAATTTCTGCTTTTTTTCTGAAATAAGTGAAATTTCTGCAATTTTGCACCAAAATAAGTGGAATTTCTGAGTTTTGCCCCAAAATAAGGAGAATTTCTGTTTTTTTGCTCCAACATATAGGGAATTTCTGCCTTTTTGCCCCACAATTAGGGGAATTTCTGCAATTTTGCTGCAAAATACAGGGAATTTCTGCTTTTTTGCCGAAAATAAGAAGAATGCATAGCTTTTTGCCATAAAAAAGGGAAATTTTTTCATTTTTGCTCCAAATAAGGGGAATTTCTGCTTTTTTGCCTCTAAATAAGTGGAATTTCTGTCTTTTTCCCCAAAACAAAGGGAATTTCTCTCTTTTTTGCCCCAAAATAAAAAAAATATCTGACTTATTACCCTGAAATAAGTGAAATTTCTGCAATTTTGCCACCAAATAAGAGAAATTTCTGTCTTTATGCCCGAAATAGGAATAATTTTTGCAATTTGTACCCAAATAAAAGAAATTTCTGCTTTTTTGCCCCAAAATAAGAGAATTTCTGCTTTTTTTCAGAAATAAGTGAAATTGCTGCAATTTTGCTCTAAAATAAGTCAAATTTCTGCAATTTTGCCCCAAAATAAGTGGAATTTCTGAGTTTTGCCCCAAAATAAGGAGAATTTCTGTCTTTTTGCCCCAACATATAGAGATTTTCTGCCTTTTTGCCACACAATTACGGGAATTTCTGCAATTTTGCTCTAAAATACGAGGAATTTCTGCCTTTTTGCCCGAAAATAAGGGGAATGCATACCATTTTGCCATAAAAAAGGGAAATTTCTTCATTTTTGCTTCAAAATAAAGGGAATTTCTGCGTTTTTGCCTCTAAATAAGTGGAATTTCTGTCTTTTTCCCCCAAAACAAAGGGAATTTCTGTCTTTTTGCCCCAAAATAAGGAAAATTTCTGACTTATTACCATGAAGTAAGTGAAATTTCTGCAATTTTGCCCGAAATAAGGGAAATTTCTGCCTTTTGCCCCAAAATAATGGGAATTTCAGCCTTTTTACGTCAAAATAAGGGGAATTTCTGCATTTTTCCCCAAAATATGAGAAATTTCTGCCTATTTGCCCGAAAATAAGAATAATTTCTGCAATTTTGTACCAAAATAAAAGAAATTTCTGCCTTTTTCTTCCAAAATAAAAAAAATTCTGCTTTTTTTTTGAAATAACTCAAATTTCTGCAATTTTGCCCCAAAATAAGGGAAATTTCTGGAATTTTGCCCCAAAATAAGTGGAATTTCTTAGTTTTGCCCCAAAATAAGGAGAATTTCTATCTTTTTGCCCCAACATATAGGGAATTTCTGCCTTTTTGCCCCACAATTAGGGGAATATCTGCAATTTTGCTCCAAAATACGGGGAATTTCTGACTTTTTGCCCGAAAATAAGAAGAATGCATACCTTTTTGCCATAAAAAAGGGAAATTTCTTCATTTTTGCTCCAAAATAAGGGGAATTTCTGCATTTTTGCCTCTAAATAAGTGGAATATCTGTCTTTTTCCCCCAAAACAAAGGGAATTTCTGTCTTTTTGCCCCAAAATAAAGAAAATTTCTGATTTATTACCCTAAAGTAAGTGAAATTTCTGCAATTTTGCCCCAAAATAAGGGAAATTTCTGCCTTTTGCCCCCCAAATAATTGGAATTTCAGCCTGTTTACCTCAAAATAAGGGGAATTTCTGCATTTTTGCCAGAAAATATGAGAAATTTCTGTCTTTTTGCCCCAAAATAAGAAAAATTTCTGCAATTTTGTACCAAAATGAAAGAAATTTCTGCCTTTTTGCCGCAAAATAAGAAAATTTCTGCTTTTTTTCTGAAATAAGTGAATTTTCTGCAATTTTGCCCAAGAATAAGTGAAATTTCTGAGTTTTGCCCCAAAATAAGGAGAATTTCTGTCTTTTTGCCCCAACATGTAGGGAATTTCTGCCTTTTTGCCACACAATTAGGGGAATTTCTGCAATTTTGCTCAAAAATATGGGAAATTTCTACTTTTTTGCCCGAAAATAAAAAGAATGGATACCTGTTTGCCATAAAAAAGGGAAATTTCTTCATTTTTGCTCCAAAATAAGGGGAATTTCTGCTTTTTTGCCTCTAAATAAGTGGAATTTCTGTCTTTTTCCCCCAAAACAAAGGGAATTTCTGTCTTTTTTCCCCAAAATAAGGAAAATTTCTGACTTATTACCCTGAAATAAGTGAAATTTCTGCAATTTCGCCCCAAAATAAGGGAAATTTCTGCATTTTTGTCCCCAAATAAGGGGAATTTCAGCCTTTTTACCTCAAAATAAGGGGAATTTCTGCATTTTTCCCCAAATTATGGGAAATTTCTGCCTTTTTGCCCCAAAATAAGAAAAATTTCTGCAATTTTGTACCAAAATAAAAGAAATTTCTGCCTTTTTGTTCCAAAATAAAAAAATTTTTGCTTTTTTTCTAGAATAAGTCAAATTTCTGCAATTTTGCCCCAAAATAAGGGAAATTTATGGAATTTTGCCCCAAAATAAGTTAAATTTCTTAGTTTTGCCCCAAAATACAAAAAAATTTCTGTCTTTTTGCCTCAACATAGAGGGAATTTCTGCCTTTTTGCCCCACAATTAGAGGAATTTCTGCAATTTTGCTCCAAAATACGGGGAATTTCTGCCTTTTTGCCCGAAAATAAGAAGAATGCATAGCTTTTTGCCATAAAAAAGGGAAATTTCTTCATTTTGCTCCAAAATAAGGGGAATTTCTGCATTTTTGCCTCTAAATAAGTGGAATTTCTGACTTTTTCCCCCAAAACAAAGGGAATTTCTGTCTTTTTTGCCCCAAAATAAGGAAAATTTCTGACTTATTACCCTGAAATAAGTGAAATTTCTGCAATTTTGCCCCCAAATAAGGGAAATTTCTGTTTTTTTGCCCCCAAATAAGGGGAATTTCAGCCTTTTTACCTCAAAATAAGGGGAATTTCTGCATTTTTCTTCCAAAATATGGGAAATTTCTCCCTTATTGCCCCAAAATAAGAAAAATTTCTGCAATTTTGTACCAAAGTAAAAGAAATTTCTACCTTTTTTCCCCAAAATAAGAAAATTTCTGCTTTTTTCTGAAATAAGTGAAATTTCTGCAATTTTGCACCAAAATAAGTGGAATTTCTGAGTTTTGCCCCAAAATAAGGAGAATTTCTGTTTTTTTGCTCCAACATATAGGGAATTTCTGCCTTTTTGCCCCACAATTAGAGGAATTTCTGCAATTTTGCTCCAAAATACAGGGAATTTCTGCTTTTTTGCCCGAAAATAAGAAGAATGCATAGCTTTTTGCCATAAAAAAGGGAAATTTCTTCATTTTTGCTCCAAATAAGGGGAATTTCTGCTTTTTTGCCTCTAAATAAGTGGAATTTCTGTCTTTTTCCCCCAAAACAAAGGGAATTTCTGTCTTTTTTCCCCAAAATAAGGAAAATTTCTGACTTATTACCCTGAAATAAGTGAAATTTCTGCAATTTCGCCCCAAAATAAGGGAAATTTCTGCATTTTTGTCCCCAAATAAGGGGAATTTCAGCCTTTTTACCTCAAAATAAGGGGAATTTCTGCATTTTTCCCCAAATTATGGGAAATTTCTGCCTTTTTGCCCCAAAATAAGAAAAATTTCTGCAATTTTGTACCAAAATAAAAGAAATTTCTGCCTTTTTGTTCCAAAATAAAAAAATTTTTGCTTTTTTTCTAGAATAAGTCAAATTTCTGCAATTTTGCCCCAAAATAAGGGAAATTTATGGAATTTTGCCCCAAAATAAGTTAAATTTCTTAGTTTTGCCCCAAAATACAAAAAAATTTCTGTCTTTTTGCCTCAACATAGAGGGAATTTCTGCCTTTTTGCCCCACAATTAGAGGAATTTCTGCAATTTTGCTCCAAAATACGGGGAATTTCTGCCTTTTTGCCCGAAAATAAGAAGAATGCATAGCTTTTTGCCATAAAAAAGGGAAATTTCTTCATTTTGCTCCAAAATAAGGGGAATTTCTGCATTTTTGCCTCTAAATAAGTGGAATTTCTGACTTTTTCCCCCAAAACAAAGGGAATTTCTGTCTTTTTTGCCCCAAAATAAGGAAAATTTCTGACTTATTACCCTGAAATAAGTGAAATTTCTGCAATTTTGCCCCCAAATAAGGGAAATTTCTGTTTTTTTTGCCCCCAAATAAGGGGAATTTCAGCCTTTTTACCTCAAAATAAGGGGAATTTCTGCATTTTTCCCCCAAAATATGGGAAATTTCTCCCTTATTGCCCCAAAATAAGAAAAATTTCTGCAATTTTGTACCAAAGTAAAAGAAATTTCTACCTTTTTTCCCCAAAATAAGAAAATTTCTGCTTTTTTTCTGAAATAAGTGAAATTTCTGCAATTTTGCACCAAAATAAGTGGAATTTCTGAGTTTTGCCCCAAAATAAGGAGAATTTCTGTTTTTTTGCTCCAACATATAGGGAATTTCTGCCTTTTTGCCCCACAATTGGAGGAATTTCTGCAATTTTGCTCCAAAATACAGGGAATTTCTGCTTTTTTGCCCGAAAATAAGAAGAATGCATAGCTTTTTGCCATAAAAAAGGGAAATTTCTTCATTTTTGCTCTAAATAAGGGGAATTTCTGCTTTTTTGCCTCTAAATAAGTGGAATTTCTGTCTTTTTTCCCCAAAATAAAAGGAATTTCTCTCTTTTTTGCCCCAAAATAAGGAAAATATCTGACTTATTACCCTGAAATAAGTGAAATTTCTGCAATTTTGCCCCAAAATAAGAGAAATTTCTGTATTTTTGCCCCCAAATAAGGGGAATTTTAACCTTTTTACCTCAAAATAAGGGGGATTTTTGCCATAAAATATGGGAAAATTCTGCCTTTTTGCCACAAAATAGGAATAATTTTTGCAATTTGTACCCAAATAAAAGAAATTTCTTCCTTTTTGCCGCAAAATAAGAGAATTTCTGCTTTTTTTCAGAAATAAGTGAAATTGCTGCAATTTTGCTCTAAAATAAGTCAAATTTCTGCAATTTTGCCCCAAAATAAGTGGAATTTGTGAGTTTTGCCCCAAAATAAGGAGAATTTCTGTCTTTTTGCCCCAACATGTAGAGAATTTCTGCCTTTTTGCCACACAATTACGGGAATTTCTGCAATTTTGCTCTAAAATACGAGGAATTTCTGCCTTTTTGCCCGAAAATAAGGGGAATGCATACCTTTTTGCCATAAAAAAGGGAAATTTCTTCATTTTTGCTTCAAAATAAGGGGAATTTCTGCCTTTTTGCCTCTAAATAAGTGGAATTTCTGTCTTTTTCCCCCAAAACAAAGGGAATTTCTGTCTTTTTTGCCCCAAAATAAGGAAAATTTCTGACTTATTTCCCTGAAATAAGTGAAATTTCTGCAATTTTGCCTCCAAATAAGGGAAATTTTTGTCTTTTTGCCCCCAAATAAGGGGAATTTCAGCCTTTTTACCTCAAAATAAGGGGAATTTCTGCATTTTTCCACCAAAATATGGGAAATTTCTCCCTTATTGCACCAAAATAAGAAAAATTTCTGCAATTTTGTACCAAAGTAAAAGAAATTTCTACCTTTTTTCCCCAAAATAAGAAAATTTCTGCTTTTTTTCTGAAATAAGTGAAATTTCTGCAATTTTGCGCCAAAATAAGTGGAATTTCTGAGTTTTGCCCCAAAATAAGGAGAATTTCTGTTTTTTTGCTCCAACATATAGGGAATTTCTGCCTTTTTGCCCCACAATTAGGGGAATTTCTGCAATTTTGCTGCAAAATACAGGGAATTTCTGCTTTTTTGCCGAAAATAAGAAGAATGCATAGCTTTTTGCCATAAAAAAGGGAAATTTTTTCATTTTTGCTCCAAATAAGGGGAATTTCTGCTTTTTTGCCTCTAAATAAGTGGAATTTCTGTCTTTTTCCCCAAACAAAGGGAATTTCTCTCTTTTTTGCCCCAAAATAAGGAAAATATCTGACTTATTACCCTGAAATAAGTGAAATTTCTGCAATTTTGCCCCCAAATAAGAGAAATTTCTGTCTTTTTGCCCGAAATAGGATTAATTTTTGCAATTTGTACCAAAATAAAAGAAATTTCTGCTTTTTTGCCCCAAAATAAGAGAATTTCTGCTTTTTTTCAGAAATAAGTGAAATTGCTGCAATTTTGCTCTAAAATAAGTCAAATTTCTGCAATTTTGCCCCAAAATAAGTGGAATTTCTGAGTTTTGCCCCAAAATAAGGAGAATTTCTGTCTTTTTGCCCCAACATATAGAGATTTTCTGCCTTTTTGCCAAACAATTACGGGAATTTCTGCAATTTTGCTCTAAAATACGAGGAATTTCTGCCTTTTTGCCTGAAAATAAGGAAAATGCATACCATTTTGCCATAAAAAGGGAAATTTCTTCATTTTTGCTTCAAAATAAAGGGAATTTCTGCCTTTTTGCCTCTAAATAAGTGGAATTTCTGTCTTTTTCCCCCAAAACAAAGGGAATTTCTGTCTTTTTGCCCCAAAATAAGGAAAATTTCTGACTTATTACCATGAAGTAAGTGAAATTTCTGCAATTTTGCCCGAAATAAGGGAAATTTCTGCCTTTTGCCCCCAAATAATGGGAATTTCAGCCTTTTTACCTCAAAATAAGGGGAATTTCTGCATTTTTGCCCCAAAATATGAGAAATTTCTGCCTTTTTGCCCGAAAATAAGAAAAATTTCTGCAATTTTGTACCAAAATAAAAGAAATTTCTGCCTTTTTGTTCCAAAATAAAAAAAATTCTGCTTTTTTTCTGAAAAAAGTCAAATTTCTGCAATTTTGCCCCAAAATAAGGAAAATTTCTGGAATTTTGCCCCAAAATAAGTGGAATTTCTTAGTTTTGCCCCAAAATAAGGAGAATTTCTATCTTTTTGCCCCAACATATAGGGAATTTCTGCCTTTTTGCCCCACAATTAGGGGAATATCTGCAATTTTGCTCCAAAATACGGGGAATTTCTGACTTTTTGCCCGAAAATAAGAAGAATGCATACCTTTTTGCCATAAAAAAGGGAAATTTCATTTTTGCTCCAAAATAAGGGGAATTTCTGCATTTTTGCCTCTAAATAAGTGGAATTTCTGTCTTTTTCCCCCAAAACAAAGGGAATTTCTGTCTTATTTGCCCCAAAATAAAGAAAAAATTTTGACTTATTACCCTGAAATAAGTGAAATTTCTGCAATTTTGCCCCAAAATAAGGGAAATTTCTGCATTTTTGCACCCAAATAAGGGGAATTTCAGCCATTTTACCTCAAAATAAAAGGAATTTCTGAATTTTTGCCCCAAAATAAGGGAAATTTTGGCGTTTTTGCCCCAAATAAGGAAAATTTCTGCGTTTTACCCTGAAATAAGTGAAATTTCTGCATTTTGGCCCAAAAATAAGGGAAATTTCAAGAATTTTGACCTAAATAAGTGGGATTTCTGAGTTTTGCCTCAAAATAAGGAGAATTTCTGTCTTTTTGCCCTAAGATATAGGAAATTTCTGCCTTTTTGCCCCACAATTAAAGGAATTTCTGCAATTTTGCTCCAAAATACGAGGAATTTCTGCCTTTTTGCCCGAAAATAAGAAGAATGCATACCTTTTTGCCATAAAAAAGGGAAATTTCATTTTTGCTCCAAAATAAGGGGAATTTCTGCATTTTTGACTCTAAATAAGTGGAATTTCTGTCTTTTTCCCCCAAAACAAAGGGAATTTCTGTCTTTTTTGCCCCAAAATAAAGAAAAAATTTTGACTTATTACCCTGAAATAAGTGAAATTTCTGCAATTTTGCCCCAAAATAAGGGAAATTTCTGCCTTTTTGCCCCCAAATATGGGGAATTTCAGCCATTTTACCACAAAATAAGGGGAATTTCTGCATTTTTGCCCCCAAATAAGGGAAATTTCGGCCTTTTTGCCCCAAAATAAGAAAAATTTCTGCCTTTTTTCCCTTAAATAAGTGAAATTTTTCCAATTTTGCCACAAAATAATGAAAATTTCTGGAATTTTGCCCCAAAACACGTGGAATTTCTGCCTTTTTGCCCCACAATTAGGGGAATTTCTGCAATTTTGCTCCAAAATACGGGGAATTTCTGCCTTTTTGCCCGAAAATAAAAAGAATGCATACCTTTTTGCCATAAAAAAGGGAAATTTCTTCATTTTTTCTCCAAAATAAGGGGAATTTCTGCTTTTTTGCCTCTAAATAAGTGGAATTTCTGTCTTTTTCCCCCAAAACAAAGGGAATTCCTGTTTTTTTTTTTGCCGCAAAATAAGGAAAATTTCTGACTTATTACCCTAAAATAAGTGAAATTTCTGCAATTTTGCCCCAAAATAAGGGAAATTTTTAACTTTTTGCCCCCAAATAAGGTGAATTTCAGATTTTTTACCTCAAAATAAAGGGAATTTCTGCACTTTTGCCACAAAATATTAGGAATTTCTGCCTTTTTGCCCCAAAATAAGAAAATTTCTGTTTTTTTCCCTGAAATAAGTGAAATTTCTGAAATTTTGCCCCAAAATAAGTGAAGTTTCTACAATTTTGCCCCAAAATAAGGGAAATTTCTGGAATTTTGGCCCAAAATAAGTGGAATTTCTGAGTTTTGCCCCAAAATAAGGAGAATTTCTGTTTTTTTGCCCCAACATATAGGGAATTTCTGCCTTTTTGCCCCACAATTAGGGGAATTTCTGCAATTTTGCTCCAAAATACAGGGAATTTCTGTCTTTTTGCCCGAAAATTAGAAGAATGCATACCTTTTTGCCATAAAAAAGAAAAATTTCTTCATTTTTGCTCCAAAATAAAGGGAATTTCTGCTTTTTTGCCTCTAAATAAGTGGAATTTCTGTCTTTTTCCCGCAAAACAAAAGGAAGTTCTGTCTTTTTTGCCCCAAAATAAGGAAAAATTCTGACTTATTACCCTGAAGTAAGTGAAATTTCTCCAATTTTGCACGAAAATTAGGGAAATTTCTGCCTTTTTGCCCCCAAATAATGGGAATTTCAGCCTTTTTACCTCAAAATAAGGGGAATTTCTGCATTTTTGCCACAAAATATTAGGAATTTCTGCCTTTTTGCTTCAAAATAAGGAAAATTTCTGCCTTTTTTCCCTGAAATAAGTGAAATTTCTGCAATTTTGCCCAAAAATAATTGAAATTTATGCAATTTTGCCCCAAAATAAGTGAAATTTCTGGAATTTTGCCCCAAAATAAGTGGAATTTCTGAGATTTGCCCCAAAATAAGGAGAATTTCTGTCTTTTTGCCCCAAGATATAGGGAATTTCTGTTTTTTTGACCGACAATTAGGGGGATTTCGGCAATTTTGCTCCAAAATACGGTGAATTTCTGCCTTTTTGCCCGAAAATAAGAAGAATGCATACCTTTTTGCCATAAAAATGGAAATTTCTTCATTTTTGCTCCAAAATAAGGGGAATTTCTGCTTTTTTGCCTCTAAATAATTGTAATTTCTGTATTTTTCCCCCAAAAGAAAGGGAATTTCTGTCTCTTTTGCCCCAAAATAAGGAAAATTTCTGACTTATTACCCTGAAATAAGTGAAATTTTAGATATTTTGCCCGAAAATAAGGGAAATTTCTGCCTTTTAGCCCCCAAATAAAAGGAATTTCAGCCTTTTTACCTCAAAATAAGGGGAATTTCTGCCTTTTTGCTCCAAAATATGGGAAATTTCTGCCTTTTTGCCCCAAAATAAGAAAAATTTCTGCAATTTTGTACCAAAATAAAAGAAATTTCTGCCTTTTTGCCCCAAAATAAGAAAGATTCTGCTATTTTTGGAAATAAGTGAAATTTCTGCAATTTTGCCTCAAAAAAAGTCAAATTTCTACAATTTTGCCCCAAAATTAGGGAAATTTCTGGAATTTTGCCCCAAAATAAGTGGAATTTCTGAGTTTTGCCCCAAACAAAGGAGAATTTCTATCTTTTTGCCCCAACATATAGGGAATTTCTGCCTTTTTGCCCCACAATTAGGGGAATTTCGGCAATTTTGCTCCAAAATACGGGGAATTTCTGCCATTTTACCTGAAAATAAGAAGAATGCATACCTTTTTGCCATAAAAAAGAGAAATTTCTTCATTTTTGCTCCAAATTAAGGGGAATTTCTGCATTTTTGCCTCTAAATAAGTGGAATTTCTGTCTTTTTCCCTCAAAACAAAGGGAATTTCTGTCTTTTTTGCCCCAAAATAAAGAAAAAATTCTGACTTATTACTCTGAAATAAGTGAAATTTCTGCAATTTTGCCCCAAAATAAGGGAAATTTCTGCATTTTTGCCCCAAAATAAGGGGAATTTCAGCCATTTTACCTCAAAATAAGGGAAATTTCTGCATTTTTGTCCCAAAATAAGGGAAATTTTGGCGTTTTTGCCCCAAAATAAAGAAAATTTCTGCCTTTTTACCCTGAAATAAGTGAAATTTTTGCATTTTTGCCCCAAAATAAGGGAAATTTCTGGAATTTTGCCCCAAAATAAGTGGGATTTCTGTGTTTTGCCCCAAAATAAGGAGAATTTCTGTCTTTTTGCCCTAACATATAGGAAATTTCTGCCTTTTTGCCCCAAAATTAGGGGAATTTCTGCAATTTTGCTCCAAAATACGAGGAATTTCTGCTTTTTTTGCCCGAAAATAAGAAGAATGCATACCTTTTTGCCATAAAAAAGGGAAATTTCTTCATTTTTGCTCCAAAATAAGGGGAATTTCTGCATTTTTGCCTCTAAATAAGTGGAATTTCTGTCTTTTTCCCTCAAAACAAAGGGAATTTCTGTCTTTTTTGCCCCAAAATAAAGAAAAAATTCTGACTTATTACCCTGAAATAAGTGAAATTTCTGCAATTTTGCCCCAAAATAAGGGAAATTTCTGCATTTTTGCCCCCAAATAAGGGGAATTTCAGCCATTTTACCTCAAAATAAGGGAAATTTCTGCATTTTTGCCCCAAAATAAGGAAAATTTCTGCCTTTTTTCCCTGAAATAAGTGAAATTTCTGCAATTTTGCCCCAAAATAATTGAAATTTATGCAATTTTGCCCCAAAATAAGGGAAATTTCTGGAATTTTGCCCCAAAATAAGTGGGATTTCTGTGTTTTGCCCCAAAATAAGGAGAATTTCTGTCTTTTTGCCGTAACATATAGGAAATTTCTGCCTTTTTGCCCCAAAATTAGGGGAATTTCTGCAATTTTGCTCCAAAATACGAGGAATTTCTGCTTTTTTTGCCCGAAAATAAGAAGAATGCATACTTTTTTGCCATAAAAAAGGTTAATTTCTTCATTTTTGCTCCAAAATAAGGGGAATTTCTACATTTTTGCCTCTAAATAAGTGGAATTTCTGTCTTTTTCCCCCAAAACAAAGGGAATTTCTGTCTTTTTTGCCCCAAAATAAGAAAAATTTCTGAATTATTACCCTGAAATAAGTGAAATTTCTGCAATTTTGCCCCAAAATAAGGGAAATTTCTGCCTTTTTGTCCCCAAATATGGGGAATTTCAGCCATTTTACCACAAAGTAAGGGGAATTTCTGCATTTTTGCCCCAAAATAAGGGAAATTTCGGCCTTTTTGCTCCAAAAAGAGGAAAATTTCTGCCTTTTTTCCCTGAAAGAATTGAAATTTTTCCAATTTTGCCCCAAAATAATGGAAATTTCTGGAATTTTATACCAAAACAAGTGGAATTTCTGAGTTTTGCCCCAAAATAAGGAGAATTTCTGTCTATTTGCCCTAACATATAGGGAATTTCTGCCTTTTTGCCCCACAATTAGGGGAATTTCTGCAATTTTGCTCCAAAATACAGGGAACTTCTGCCTTTTTGTCGAAAATAAGAAGAATGCATACCTTTTTGCCATAAAAAAGGGAAATTTCTTCATTTTTGCTCCAAAATAAAAGGAATTTCTGCTTTTCTGCCTCTAAAGAAGTGGAATTTCTGTCTTTTTCCCACAAAACAAAGGGAATTTCTGTCTTTTTTGCTCCAAAATAAGGAAAATTTCTGACTTATTACCCTGAAATAAGTGAAATTTCTGCAATTTTGCCCCACATTAAGGGAAATTTCTGCCTTTTTGCCCCCAAATAAGGGGAATTTCAGACTTTTTACCACAAAATAAGGAGAATTTCTGCATTTTTGCCACAACATATTAGGAATTTCTTCATTTTTGCCCCAAAATAAAAAAATTTCTTCCTTCTTTCCCTGAAATAAGTGAAATTTCTAAAATTTTGCCCCAAAATAAGTGAAATTTTTGCAATTTTGCCCCAAAATAAGAGAAATTTCTGGAATTTTGCCCCAAAATAAGTGGAATTTCTGAGTTTTGCCCCAAAATAAGGAGAATTTCTGTTATTTTGCCCCACAATTAGGGGAATTTCTGCAATTTTGCTCAAAAATACAGGGAATTTCTTCCCTTTTGCCGGAAAATAAGAAGAATGCATACCTTTTTGCCATAAAAAAGAGAACTTTCTTCATTTTTGCTCCAAAATGAAAGGAATTTCTGCTTTTTTGCCTCTAAATAAGTGGAATTGCTGTCTTTTTCCCCCAAAACAAAGGGAATTTCTGTCTCTTTTGCCCCAAAATAAGGAAAATTTCTGACTTATTATCCTGAAGTAAGTGAAATTTCTGCAATTTTGCCCTAAAATAAGGGAAATTTCTGCCTTTTTGCCCCCAAATAAGAATTTCAGCCTTTTTACCTCAAAATAAGGGGAATTTCTGCATTTTTGCCCCAAACTATGGGAAATTTCTGCCTTTTTGTCCCAAAATAAGAAAAATTTTTGCAATTTTGTACCAAAATAAAAAATAATTTCTGCCTTTTTGCCCTAAAATAAGAAAATTTCTGCTTTTTTCTGAAATAAGTCAAATTTCTTCAATTTTGCCCCAAAATAAGAGAAATTTCTGGAATTTTGCCCCAAAATAAGTGGAATTTCTGAGTTTTGCCCCAAAATAAGGAGAATTTCTGTCTTTTTGCCCAAATATAGAGAATTACTGCCTTTTTGCCCCACAATTGGGGGAATTTCTGCAATTTTGCTTCAAAATACAAGGAATTTCTGCCTTTTTGCTCGAAAATAAGAAGAATGCATACCTTTTTGCCATAAAAAAGGGAAATTTCTTAATTTTTGCTCCAAAATAAGGGGAATTTCTGCATTTTTGCCTCTAAATAAGTGGAATATCTGTCTTTTTCCCACAAAACAAAAGGAATTTCTGTCTTTTTGCCCCAAAATAAAGAAAATTTCTGACTTATTACCCTAAAGTAAGTGAAATTTCTGCAATTTTGCCCCAAAATAAAGGAAATTTCTGCCTTTTGCCCCCAAATAATGGGAATTTCAGCCTTTTTACCTCAAAATAAGGGGAATTTCTGCATTTTTGCCCCAAAATATGAGAAATTTCTGCCTTTTTGCCCCAAAATAAGAAAAATTTCTGCAATTTTGTACCAAAATAAAAGAAATTTCTGCCTTTTTGCCCCAAAATAAGAAAGATTCTGCTTTTTTTGGAAATAAGTGAAATTTCTGCAATTTTGCCTCAAAAAAAGTCAAATTTCTGCAATTTTGCCCAAAAATTAGGGAAATTTCTGGAATTTTGCCCCAAAATAAGTGGAATTTCTGAGTTTTGCCCCAAACAAAGGAGAATTTCTATCTTTTTGCCCCAACATATAGGGAATTTCTGCCTTTTTGCCCCACAATTAGGGGAATTTCGGCAATTTTGCTCCAAAATACGGGGAATTTCTGCCATTTTACCCGAAAATAAGAAGAATGCATACCTTTTTGCCATAAAAAAGAGAAATTTCTTCATTTTTGCTCCAAATTAAGGGGAATTTCTGCATTTTTGCCTCTAAATAAGTGGAATTTCTGTCTTTTTCCCTCAAAACAAAGGGAATTTCTGTCTTTTTTGCCCCAAAATAAAGAAAAAATTCTGACTTATTACCCTGAAATAAGTGAAATTTCTGCAATTTTGCCCCAAAATAAGGGAAATTTCTGCATTTTTGCCCCCAAATAAGGGGAATTTCAGCCATTTTACCTCAAAATAAGGGAAATTTCTGCATTTTTGCCCCAAAATAAGGGAAATTTTGGCGTTTTTGCCCCAAAATAAAGAAAATTTCTGCCTTTTTACCCTGAAATAAGTGAAATTTTTGCATTTTTGCCCCAAAATAAGGGAAATTTCTGGAATTTTGCCCCAAAATAAGTGGGATTTCTGTGTTTTGCCCCAAAATGAGGAGAATTTCTGTCTTTTTGCCCTAACATATAGGAAATTTCTGCCTTTTTGCCCCAAAATTAGGGGAATTTCTGCAATTTTGCTCCAAAATACGAGGAATTTCTGCTTTTTTTGCCCGAAAATAAGAAGAATGCATACCTTTTTGCCATAAAAAAGGGAAATTTCTTCATTTTTGCTCCAAAATAAGGGGAATTTCTGCATTTTTGCCTCTAAATAAGTGGAATTTCTGTCTTTTTCCCTCAAAACAAAGGGAATTTCTGTCTTTTTTGCCCCAAAATAAAGAAAAAATTCTGACTTATTACCCTGAAATAAGTGAAATTTCTGCAATTTTGCCCCAAAATAAGGGAAATTTCTGCATTTTTGCCCCCAAATAAGGGGAATTTCAGCCATTTTACCTCAAAATAAGGGAAATTTCTGCATTTTTGCCCCAAAATAAGGAAAATTTCTGCCTTTTTTCCCTGAAATAAGTGAAATTTCTGCAATTTTGCCCCAAAATAATTGAAATTTATGCAATTTTGCCCCAAAATAAGGGAAATTTCTGGAATTTTGCCCCAAAATAAGTGGGATTTCTGTGTTTTGCCCCAAAATAAGGAGAATTTCTGTCTTTTTGCCGTAACATATAGGAAATTTCTGCCTTTTTGCCCCAAAATTAGGGGAATTTCTGCAATTTTGCTCCAAAATACGAGGAATTTCTGCTTTTTTTGCCCGAAAATAAGAAGAATGCATACTTTTTTGCCATAAAAAAGGTTAATTTCTTCATTTTTGCTCCAAAATAAGGGGAATTTCTACATTTTTGCCTCTAAATAAGTGGAATTTCTGTCTTTTTCCCCCAAAACAAAGGGAATTTCTGTCTTTTTTGCCCCAAAATAAGAAAAATTTCTGAATTATTACCCTGAAATAAGTGAAATTTCTGCAATTTTGCCCCAAAATAAGGGAAATTTCTGCCTTTTTGTCCCCAAATATGGGGAATTTCAGCCATTTTACCACAAAGTAAGGGGAATTTCTGCATTTTTGCCCCAAAATAAGGGAAATTTCGGCCTTTTTGCTCCAAAAAGAGGAAAATTTCTGCCTTTTTTCCCTGAAAGAATTGAAATTTTTCCAATTTTGCCCCAAAATAATGGAAATTTCTGGAATTTTATACCAAAACAAGTGGAATTTCTGAGTTTTGCCCCAAAATAAGGAGAATTTCTGTCTATTTGCCCTAACATATAGGGAATTTCTGCCTTTTTGCCCCACAATTAGGGGAATTTCTGCAATTTTGCTCCAAAATACAGGGAACTTCTGCCTTTTTGTCGAAAATAAGAAGAATGCATACCTTTTTGCCATAAAAAAGGGAAATTTCTTCATTTTTGCTCCAAAATAAAAAGAATTTCTGCTTTTCTGCCTCTAAAGAAGTGGAATTTCTGTCTTTTTCCCACAAAACAAAGGGAATTTCTGTCTTTTTTGCTCCAAAATAAGGAAAATTTCTGACTTATTACCCTGAAATAAGTGAAATTTCTGCAATTTTGCCCCACATTAAGGGAAATTTCTGCCTTTTTGCCCCCAAATAAGGGGAATTTCAGACTTTTTACCACAAAATAAGGAGAATTTCTGCATTTTTGCCACAACATATTAGGAATTTCTTCATTTTTGCCCCAAAATAAAAAAATTTCTTCCTTCTTTCCCTGAAATAAGTGAAATTTCTAAAATTTTGCCCCAAAATAAGTGAAATTTTTGCAATTTTGCCCCAAAATAAGAGAAATTTCTGGAATTTTGCCCCAAAATAAGTGGAATTTCTGAGTTTTGCCCCAAAATAAGGAGAATTTCTGTTATTTTGCCCCACAATTAGGGGAATTTCTGCAATTTTGCTCAAAAATACAGGGAATTTCTTCCCTTTTGCCGGAAAATAAGAAGAATGCATACCTTTTTGCCATAAAAAAGAGAAATTTCTTCATTTTTGCTCCAAAATGAAAGGAATTTCTGCTTTTTTGCCTCTAAATAAGTGGAATTGCTGTCTTTTTCCCCCAAAACAAAGGGAATTTCTGTCTCTTTTGCCCCAAAATAAGGAAAATTTCTGACTTATTATCCTGAAGTAAGTGAAATTTCTGCAATTTTGCCCTAAAATAAGGGAAATTTCTGCCTTTTTGCCCCCAAATAAGAATTTCAGCCTTTTTACCTCAAAATAAGGGGAATTTCTGCATTTTTGCCCCAAACTATGGGAAATTTCTGCCTTTTTGTCCCAAAATAAGAAAAATTTTTGCAATTTTGTACCAAAATAAAAAATAATTTCTGCCTTTTTGCCCTAAAATAAGAAAATTTCTGCTTTTTTCTGAAATAAGTCAAATTTCTTCAATTTTGCCCCAAAATAAGAGAAATTTCTGGAATTTTGCCCCAAAATAAGTGGAATTTCTGAGTTTTGCCCCAAAATAAGGAGAATTTCTGTCTTTTTGCCCAAATATAGAGAATTACTGCCTTTTTGCCCCACAATTGGGGGAATTTCTGCAATTTTGCTTCAAAATACAAGGAATTTCTGCCTTTTTGCTCGAAAATAAGAAGAATGCATACCTTTTTGCCATAAAAAAGGGAAATTTCTTAATTTTTGCTCCAAAATAAGGGGAATTTCTGCATTTTTGCCTCTAAATAAGTGGAATATCTGTCTTTTTCCCACAAAACAAAAGGAATTTCTGTCTTTTTGCCCCAAAATAAAGAAAATTTCTGACTTATTACCCTAAAGTAAGTGAAATTTCTGCAATTTTGCCCCAAAATAAAGGAAATTTCTGCCTTTTGCCCCCAAATAATGGGAATTTCAGCCTTTTTACCTCAAAATAAGGGGAATTTCTGCATTTTTGCCCCAAAATATGAGAAATTTCTGCCTTTTTGCCCCAAAATAAGAAAAATTTCTGCAATTTTGTACCAAAATAAAAGAAATTTCTGCCTTTTTGCCCCAAAATAAGAAAGATTCTGCTTTTTTTGGAAATAAGTGAAATTTCTGCAATTTTGCCTCAAAAAAAGTCAAATTTCTGCAATTTTGCCCAAAAATTAGGGAAATTTCTGGAATTTTGCCCCAAAATAAGTGGAATTTCTGAGTTTTGCCCCAAACAAAGGAGAATTTCTATCTTTTTGCCCCAACATATAGGGAATTTCTGCCTTTTTGCCCCACAATTAGGGGAATTTCGGCAATTTTGCTCCAAAATACGGGGAATTTCTGCCATTTTACCCGAAAATAAGAAGAATGCATACCTTTTTGCCATAAAAAAGAGAAATTTCTTCATTTTTGCTCCAAATTAAGGGGAATTTCTGCATTTTTGCCTCTAAATAAGTGGAATTTCTGTCTTTTTCCCTCAAAACAAAGGGAATTTCTGTCTTTTTTGCCCCAAAATAAAGAAAAAATTCTGACTTATTACCCTGAAATAAGTGAAATTTCTGCAATTTTGCCCCAAAATAAGGGAAATTTCTGCATTTTTGCCCCCAAATAAGGGGAATTTCAGCCATTTTACCTCAAAATAAGGGAAATTTCTGCATTTTTGCCCCAAAATAAGGGAAATTTTGGCGTTTTTGCCCCAAAATAAAGAAAATTTCTGCCTTTTTACCCTGAAATAAGTGAAATTTTTGCATTTTTGCCCAAAATAAGGGAAATTTCTGGAATTTTGCCCCAAAATAAGTGGGATTTCTGTGTTTTGCCCCAAAATGAGGAGAATTTCTGTCTTTTTGCCCTAACATATAGGAAATTTCTGCCTTTTTGCCCCAAAATTAGGGGAATTTCTGCAATTTTGCTCCAAAATACGAGGAATTTCTGCTTTTTTTGCCCGAAAATAAGAAGAATGCATACCTTTTTGCCATAAAAAAGGGAAATTTCTTCATTTTTGCTCCAAAATAAGGGGAATTTCTGCATTTTTGCCTCTAAATAAGTGGAATTTCTGTCTTTTTCCCTCAAAACAAAGGGAATTTCTGTCTTTTTTGCCCCAAAATAAAGAAAAAATTCTGACTTATTACCCTGAAATAAGTGAAATTTCTGCAATTTTGCCCCAAAATAAGGGAAATTTCTGCATTTTTGCCCCCAAATAAGGGGAATTTCAGCCATTTTACCTCAAAATAAGGGAAATTTCTGCATTTTTGCCCCAAAAAAGGAAAATTTCAGCCTTTTTTCCCTGAAATAAGTGAAATTTCTGCAATTTTGCCCCAAAATAATTGAAATTTATGCAATTTTGCCCCAAAATAAGGGAAATTTCTGGAATTTTGCCCCAAAATAAGTGGGATTTCTGTGTTTTGCCCCAAAATAAGGAGAATTTCTGTCTTTTTGCCGTAACATATAGGAAATTTCTGCCTTTTTGCCCCAAAATTAGGGGAATTTCTGCAATTTTGCTCCAAAATACGAGGAATTTCTGCTTTTTTTGCCCGAAAATAAGAAGAATGCATACTTTTTTGCCATAAAAAAGGTTAATTTCTTCATTTTTGCTCCAAAATAAGGGGAATTTCTACATTTTTGCCTCTAAATAAGTGGAATTTCTGTCTTTTTCCCCCAAAACAAAGGGAATTTCTGTCTTTTTTGCCCCAAAATAAGAAAAATTTCTGAATTATTACCCTGAAATAAGTGAAATTTCTGCAATTTTGCCCCAAAATAAGGGAAATTTCTGCCTTTTTGTCCCCAAATATGGGGAATTTCAGCCATTTTACCACAAAGTAAGGGGAATTTCTGCATTTTTGCCCCAAAATAAGGGAAATTTCGGCCTTTTTGCTCCAAAAAGAGGAAAATTTCTGCCTTTTTTCCCTGAAAGAATTGAAATTTTTCCAATTTTGCCCCAAAATAATGGAAATTTCTGGAATTTTATACCAAAACAAGTGGAATTTCTGAGTTTTGCCCCAAAATAAGGAGAATTTCTGTCTATTTGCCCTAACATATAGGGAATTTCTGCCTTTTTGCCCCACAATTAGGGGAATTTCTGCAATTTTGCTCCAAAATACGGGGAACTTCTGTCTTTTTGTCGAAAATAAGAAGAATGCATACCTTTTTGCCATAAAAAAGGGAAATTTCTTCATTTTTGCTCCAAAATAAAAGGAATTTCTGCTTTTCTGCCTCTAAAGAAGTGGAATTTCTGTCTTTTTCCCACAAAACAAAGGGAATTTCTGTCTTTTTTGCTCCAAAATAAGGAAAATTTCTGACTTATTACCCTGAAATAAGTGAAATTTCTGCAATTTTGCCCCAAAATAAAGGAAATTTCTGCCTTTTGTCCCCAAATAATGGGAATTTCAGCCTTTTTACCTCAAAATAAGGGGAATTTCTGCATTTTTGCCCCAAAATATGAGAAATTTCTGCCTTTTTGCCCCAAAATAAGAAAAATTTCTGCAATTTTGTACCAAAATAAAAGAAATTTCTGCCTTTTTGCCCCAAAATAAGAAAGATTCTGCTTTTTTTGGAAATAAGTGAAATTTCTGCAATTTTGCCTCAAAAAAAGTCAAATTTCTGCAATTTTGCCCAAAAATTAGGGAAATTTCTGGAATTTTGCCCCAAAATAAGTGGAATTTCTGAGTTTTGCCCCAAACAAAGGAGAATTTCTATCTTTTTGCCCCAACATATAGGGAATTTCTGCCTTTTTGCCCCACAATTAGGGGAATTTCGGCAATTTTGCTCCAAAATACGGGGAATTTCTGCCATTTTACCCGAAAATAAGAAGAATGCATACCTTTTTGCCATAAAAAAGAGAAATTTCTTCATTTTTGCTCCAAATTAAGGGGAATTTCTGCATTTTTGCCTCTAAATAAGTGGAATTTCTGTCTTTTTCCCTCAAAACAAAGGGAATTTCTGTCTTTTTTGCCCCAAAATAAAGAAAAAATTCTGACTTATTACCCTGAAATAAGTGAAATTTCTGCAATTTTGCCCCAAAATAAGGGAAATTTCTGCATTTTTGCCCCCAAATAAGGGGAATTTCAGCCATTTTACCTCAAAATAAGGGAAATTTCTGCATTTTTGCCCCAAAATAAGGGAAATTTTGGCGTTTTTGCCCCAAAATAAAGAAAATTTCTGCCTTTTTACCCTGAAATAAGTGAAATTTTTGCATTTTTGCCCCAAAATAAGGGAAATTTCTGGAATTTTGCCCCAAAATAAGTGGGATTTCTGTGTTTTGCCCCAAAATGAGGAGAATTTCTGTCTTTTTGCCCTAACATATAGGAAATTTCTGCCTTTTTGCCCCAAAATTAGGGGAATTTCTGCAATTTTGCTCCAAAATACGAGGAATTTCTGCTTTTTTTGCCCGAAAATAAGAAGAATGCATACCTTTTTGCCATAAAAAAGGGAAATTTCTTCATTTTTGCTCCAAAATAAGGGGAATTTCTGCATTTTTGCCTCTAAATAAGTGGAATTTCTGTCTTTTTCCCTCAAAACAAAGGGAATTTCTGTCTTTTTTGCCCCAAAATAAAGAAAAAATTCTGACTTATTACCCTGAAATAAGTGAAATTTCTGCAATTTTGCCCCAAAATAAGGGAAATTTCTGCATTTTTGCCCCCAAATAAGGGGAATTTCAGCCATTTTACCTCAAAATAAGGGAAATTTCTGCATTTTTGCCCCAAAATAAGGAAAATTTCTGCCTTTTTTCCCTGAAATAAGTGAAATTTCTGCAATTTTGCCCCAAAATAATTGAAATTTATGCAATTTTGCCCCAAAATAAGGGAAATTTCTGGAATTTTGCCCCAAAATAAGTGGGATTTCTGTGTTTTGCCCCAAAATAAGGAGAATTTCTGTCTTTTTGCCGTAACATATAGGAAATTTCTGCCTTTTTGCCCCAAAATTAGGGGAATTTCTGCAATTTTGCTCCAAAATACGAGGAATTTCTGCTTTTTTTGCCCGAAAATAAGAAGAATGCATACTTTTTTGCCATAAAAAAGGTTAATTTCTTCATTTTTGCTCCAAAATAAGGGGAATTTCTACATTTTTGCCTCTAAATAAGTGGAATTTCTGTCTTTTTCCCCCAAAACAAAGGGAATTTCTGTCTTTTTTGCCCCAAAATAAGAAAAATTTCTGAATTATTACCCTGAAATAAGTGAAATTTCTGCAATTTTGCCCCAAAATAAGGGAAATTTCTGCCTTTTTGTCCCCAAATATGGGGAATTTCAGCCATTTTACCACAAAGTAAGGGGAATTTCTGCATTTTTGCCCCAAAATAAGGGAAATTTCGGCCTTTTTGCTCCAAAAAGAGGAAAATTTCTGCCTTTTTTCCCTGAAAGAATTGAAATTTTTCCAATTTTGCCCCAAAATAATGGAAATTTCTGGAATTTTATACCAAAACAAGTGGAATTTCTGAGTTTTGCCCCAAAATAAGGAGAATTTCTGTCTATTTGCCCTAACATATAGGGAATTTCTGCCTTTTTGCCCCACAATTAGGGGAATTTCTGCAATTTTGCTCCAAAATACAGGGAACTTCTGCCTTTTTGTCGAAAATAAGAAGAATGCATACCTTTTTGCCATAAAAAAGGGAAATTTCTTCATTTTTGCTCCAAAATAAAAAGAATTTCTGCTTTTCTGCCTCTAAAGAAGTGGAATTTCTGTCTTTTTCCCACAAAACAAAGGGAATTTCTGTCTTTTTTGCTCCAAAATAAGGAAAATTTCTGACTTATTACCCTGAAATAAGTGAAATTTCTGCAATTTTGCCCCACATTAAGGGAAATTTCTGCCTTTTTGCCCCCAAATAAGGGGAATTTCAGACTTTTTACCACAAAATAAGGAGAATTTCTGCATTTTTGCCACAACATATTAGGAATTTCTTCATTTTTGCCCCAAAATAAAAAAATTTCTTCCTTCTTTCCCTGAAATAAGTGAAATTTCTAAAATTTTGCCCCAAAATAAGTGAAATTTTTGCAATTTTGCCCCAAAATAAGAGAAATTTCTGGAATTTTGCCCCAAAATAAGTGGAATTTCTGAGTTTTGCCCCAAAATAAGGAGAATTTCTGTTATTTTGCCCCACAATTAGGGGAATTTCTGCAATTTTGCTCAAAAATACAGGGAATTTCTTCCCTTTTGCCGGAAAATAAGAAGAATGCATACCTTTTTGCCATAAAAAAGAGAAATTTCTTCATTTTTGCTCCAAAATGAAAGGAATTTCTGCTTTTTTGCCTCTAAATAAGTGGAATTGCTGTCTTTTTCCCCCAAAACAAAGGGAATTTCTGTCTCTTTTGCCCCAAAATAAGGAAAATTTCTGACTTATTATCCTGAAGTAAGTGAAATTTCTGCAATTTTGCCCTAAAATAAGGGAAATTTCTGCCTTTTTGCCCCCAAATAAGAATTTCAGCCTTTTTACCTCAAAATAAGGGGAATTTCTGCATTTTTGCCCCAAACTATGGGAAATTTCTGCCTTTTTGTCCCAAAATAAGAAAAATTTTTGCAATTTTGTACCAAAATAAAAAATAATTTCTGCCTTTTTGCCCTAAAATAAGAAAATTTCTGCTTTTTTCTGAAATAAGTCAAATTTCTTCAATTTTGCCCCAAAATAAGAGAAATTTCTGGAATTTTGCCCCAAAATAAGTGGAATTTCTGAGTTTTGCCCCAAAATAAGGAGAATTTCTGTCTTTTTGCCCAAATATAGAGAATTACTGCCTTTTTGCCCCACAATTGGGGGAATTTCTGCAATTTTGCTTCAAAATACAAGGAATTTCTGCCTTTTTGCTCGAAAATAAGAAGAATGCATACCTTTTTGCCATAAAAAAGGGAAATTTCTTAATTTTTGCTCCAAAATAAGGGGAATTTCTGCATTTTTGCCTCTAAATAAGTGGAATATCTGTCTTTTTCCCACAAAACAAAAGGAATTTCTGTCTTTTTGCCCCAAAATAAAGAAAATTTCTGACTTATTACCCTAAAGTAAGTGAAATTTCTGCAATTTTGCCCCAAAATAAAGGAAATTTCTGCCTTTTGCCCCCAAATAATGGGAATTTCAGCCTTTTTACCTCAAAATAAGGGGAATTTCTGCATTTTTGCCCCAAAATATGAGAAATTTCTGCCTTTTTGCCCCAAAATAAGAAAAATTTCTGCAATTTTGTACCAAAATAAAAGAAATTTCTGCCTTTTTGCCCCAAAATAAGAAAGATTCTGCTTTTTTTGGAAATAAGTGAAATTTCTGCAATTTTGCCTCAAAAAAAGTCAAATTTCTGCAATTTTGCCCAAAAATTAGGGAAATTTCTGGAATTTTGCCCCAAAATAAGTGGAATTTCTGAGTTTTGCCCCAAACAAAGGAGAATTTCTATCTTTTTGCCCCAACATATAGGGAATTTCTGCCTTTTTGCCCCACAATTAGGGGAATTTCGGCAATTTTGCTCCAAAATACGGGGAATTTCTGCCATTTTACCCGAAAATAAGAAGAATGCATACCTTTTTGCCATAAAAAAGAGAAATTTCTTCATTTTTGCTCCAAATTAAGGGGAATTTCTGCATTTTTGCCTCTAAATAAGTGGAATTTCTGTCTTTTTCCCTCAAAACAAAGGGAATTTCTGTCTTTTTTGCCCCAAAATAAAGAAAAAATTCTGACTTATTACCCTGAAATAAGTGAAATTTCTGCAATTTTGCCCCAAAATAAGGGAAATTTCTGCATTTTTGCCCCCAAATAAGGGGAATTTCAGCCATTTTACCTCAAAATAAGGGAAATTTCTGCATTTTTGCCCCAAAATAAGGGAAATTTTGGCGTTTTTGCCCCAAAATAAAGAAAATTTCTGCCTTTTTACCCTGAAATAAGTGAAATTTTTGCATTTTTGCCCCAAAATAAGGGAAATTTCTGGAATTTTGCCCCAAAATAAGTGGGATTTCTGTGTTTTGCCCCAAAATGAGGAGAATTTCTGTCTTTTTGCCCTAACATATAGGAAATTTCTGCCTTTTTGCCCCAAAATTAGGGGAATTTCTGCAATTTTGCTCCAAAATACGAGGAATTTCTGCTTTTTTTGCCCGAAAATAAGAAGAATGCATACCTTTTTGCCATAAAAAAGGGAAATTTCTTCATTTTTGCTCCAAAATAAGGGGAATTTCTGCATTTTTGCCTCTAAATAAGTGGAATTTCTGTCTTTTTCCCTCAAAACAAAGGGAATTTCTGTCTTTTTTGCCCCAAAATAAAGAAAAAATTCTGACTTATTACCCTGAAATAAGTGAAATTTCTGCAATTTTGCCCCAAAATAAGGGAAATTTCTGCATTTTTGCCCCCAAATAAGGGGAATTTCAGCCATTTTACCTCAAAATAAGGGAAATTTCTGCATTTTTGCCCCAAAATAAGGAAAATTTCTGCCTTTTTTCCCTGAAATAAGTGAAATTTCTGCAATTTTGCCCCAAAATAATTGAAATTTATGCAATTTTGCCCCAAAATAAGGGAAATTTCTGGAATTTTGCCCCAAAATAAGTGGGATTTCTGTGTTTTGCCCCAAAATAAGGAGAATTTCTGTCTTTTTGCCGTAACATATAGGAAATTTCTGCCTTTTTGCCCCAAAATTAGGGGAATTTCTGCAATTTTGCTCCAAAATACGAGGAATTTCTGCTTTTTTTGCCCGAAAATAAGAAGAATGCA
This sequence comes from Micromys minutus, assembly GCF_963924665.1. Taxonomy (NCBI): domain Eukaryota; kingdom Metazoa; phylum Chordata; class Mammalia; order Rodentia; family Muridae; genus Micromys; species Micromys minutus. The sequence continues at coordinate 82,271 of NW_027667896.1, read as the reverse complement.
TACTTTTTTGCCATAAAAAAGGTTAATTTCTTCATTTTTGCTCCAAAATAAGGGGAATTTCTACATTTTTGCCTCTAAATAAGTGGAATTTCTGTCTTTTTCCCCCAAAACAAAGGGAATTTCTGTCTTTTTTGCCCCAAAATAAGAAAAATTTCTGAATTATTACCCTGAAATAAGTGAAATTTCTGCAATTTTGCCCCAAAATAAGGGAAATTTCTGCCTTTTTGTCCCCAAATATGGGGAATTTCAGCCATTTTACCACAAAGTAAGGGGAATTTCTGCATTTTTGCCCCAAAATAAGGGAAATTTCGGCCTTTTTGCTCCAAAAAGAGGAAAATTTCTGCCTTTTTTCCCTGAAAGAATTGAAATTTTTCCAATTTTGCCCCAAAATAATGGAAATTTCTGGAATTTTATACCAAAACAAGTGGAATTTCTGAGTTTTGCCCCAAAATAAGGAGAATTTCTGTCTATTTGCCCTAACATATAGGGAATTTCTGCCTTTTTGCCCCACAATTAGGGGAATTTCTGCAATTTTGCTCCAAAATACGGGGAACTTCTGCCTTTTTGTCGAAAATAAGAAGAATGCATACCTTTTTGCCATAAAAAAGGGAAATTTCTTCATTTTTGCTCCAAAATAAAAGGAATTTCTGCTTTTCTGCCTCTAAAGAAGTGGAATTTCTGTCTTTTTCCCACAAAACAAAGGGAATTTCTGTCTTTTTTGCTCCAAAATAAGGAAAATTTCTGACTTATTACCCTGAAATAAGTGAAATTTCTGCAATTTTGCCCCACATTAAGGGAAATTTCTGCCTTTTTGCCCCCAAATAAGGGGAATTTCAGACTTTTTACCACAAAATAAGGAGAATTTCTGCATTTTTGCCACAACATATTAGGAATTTCTTCATTTTTGCCCCAAAATAAAAAAATTTCTGCCTTCTTTCCCTGAAATAAGTGAAATTTCTAAAATTTTGCCCCAAAATAAGTGAAATTTTTGCAATTTTGCCCCAAAATAAGAGAAATTTTTGGAATTTTGCCCCAAAATAAGTGGAATTTCTGAGTTTTGCCCCAAAATAAGGAGAATTTCTGTTATTTTGCCCCACAATTAGGGGAATTTCTGCAATTTGGCTCAAAAATACAGGGAATTTCTTCCCTTTTGCCGGAAAATAAGAAGAATGCATACCTTTTTGCCATAAAAAAGAGAAATTTCTTCATTTTTGCTCCAAAATGAAAGGAATTTCTGCTTTTTTGCCTCTAAATAAGTGGAATTGCTGTCTTTTTCCCCCAAAACAAAGGGAATTTCTGTCTCTTTTGCCCCAAAATAAGGAAAATTTCTGACTTATTATCCTGAAGTAAGTGAAATTTCTGCAATTTTGCCCTAAAATAAGGGAAATTTCTGCCTTTTTTCCCCCAAATAAGAATTTCAGCCTTTTTACCTCAAAATAAGGGGAATTTCTGCATTTTTGCCCCAAACTATGGGAAATTTCTGCCTTTTTGTCCCAAAATAAGAAAAATTTTTGCAATTTTGTACCAAAATAAAAAATAATTTCTGCCTTTTTGCCCTAAAATAAGAAAATTTCTGCTTTTTTCTGAAATAAGTCAAATTTCTTCAATTTTGCCCCAAAATAAGAGAAATTTCTGGAATTTTGCCCCAAAATAAGTGGAATTTCTGAGTTTTGCCCCAAAATAAGGAGAATTTCTGTCTTTTTGCCCAAATATAGAGAATTACTGCCTTTTTGCCCCACAATTGGGGGAATTTCTGCAATTTTGCTTCAAAATACAAGGAATTTCTGCCTTTTTGCTCGAAAATAAGAAGAATGCATACCTTTTTGCCATAAAAAAGGGAAATTTCTTCATTTTTGCTCCAAAATAAGGGGAATTTCTGCATTTTTGCCTCTAAATAAGTGGAATATCTGTCTTTTTCCCACAAAACAAAAGGAATTTCTGTCTTTTTGCCCCAAAATAAAGAAAATTTCTGACTTATTACTCTAAAGTAAGTGAAATTTCTGCAATTTTGCCCCAAAATAAGGGAAATTTCTGCCTTTTGCCCCCAAATAATGGGAATTTCAGCCTTTTTACCTCAAAATAAGGGGAATTTCTGCATTTTTGCCCCAAAATATGAGAAATTTCTGCCTTTTTGCCCCAAAATAAGAAAAATTTCTGCAATTTTGTACCAAAATAAAAGAAATTTCTGCCTTTTTGCCCCAAAATAAGAAAATTTCTGCTTTTTTTCTGAAATAAGTGAATTTTCTGCAATTTTGCCCAAGAATAAGTGAAATTTCTGAGTTTTGGCCCAAAATAAGTAGAATTTCTGTCTTTTTGCCCCAACATATAGGGAATTTCTGCCTTTTTGCCCCACAATTAGGGGAATTTCTGCAATTTTGCTCAAAAATATGGGAAATTTCTGCTTTTTTGCCCGAAAATAAAAAGAATGCATACCTGTTTGCCATAAAAAAGGGAAATTTCTTCATTTTTGCTCCAAATAAGGGGAATTTCTGCTTTTTTGCCTCTAAATAAGTGGAATTTCTGTCTTTTTCCCCCAAAACAAAGGGAATTTCTGTCTTTATTGCCCCAAAATAAGAAAAATTTCTGACTTATTACCATGAAATAAGTGAAATTTCTGCAATTTTGCCCCAAAATAAGGAAAATTTCTGCCTTTTTGCCCCCAAATAAGGAGAATTTCAGAATTTTTACCTCAAAATAAGAGGAATTTCTGCATTTTTGCCACAAAATTTAAAAAATTTCTGCCTTTATCCCTGAAATAAGTGAAATTTCTGCAATTTTTCCCCAAAATAAGTCAACTTTCTGCAATTTTGCCCCAAAATAAGGAAAATTTTTGGAATTTTGCCCCAAAATAAGTGGAATTTCTGAGTTTTGCCCCAAAATAAGGAGAATTTCTGTCTTTTTGCCCTAACATATAGGGAATTTCTGCCTTTTTGCCCCACAATTAGGGGAATTTCTTCAATTTTGCTCCAAAATACGGGTAATTTCTGCTTTTTTGCCCGAAAATAAGAAGAATGCATAGCTTTTTGCCATAAAAAAGGGAAATTTCTGTGGGGCGCCGCCCACACATTCCCACGCATTCGCCATTACAAGATGGCGCTGATTTCTGGCTGGAGTTAGCAGTAAACAAGCCATGTGCGCACAGGCTGGGTAACTTCCGCTTCATGAGTTCCGCCTCTCCCGTGGCGTCATAGGGCCTGGTGAGTTTCAACCAATCAGGGGGCTCCGCGTCCAAGGCAAGTACTGATCCCTTTATAAGGGGGCGAGCTGGATAGCTCTCTCTCTCTTCCTCTCTTCTTCCTCTCTTTTTCCCGTTGGTTTTCGGCCGTCTCGTGGAGCTTGTTCGTCCTGTTCGTCTCCTTGGATCTCTTGGTTTTCTCCGTCTTTTCGTTACGTGAAGCAAGTACCGGTTTTTCCAGATTAATAAAGTTTACCGCAGAAGGATTCTATTTTGCGTGCCGCGTCGTTCTTGCAGGCGAGACGGTTGCGCGGGAGAAATTTCTTCATTTTTGCTCCAAAATAAGGGGAATTTCTGCTTTTTTGCCTCTAAATAAGTGGAATTTCTGTCTTTTTCCCCCAAAACAAATGGAATTTCTGTCTTTTTTGCCCCAAAATAAGGAAAATTTCTGACTTATTACCCTGAAATTACTGAAATTTCTGCAATTTTTCCCCAAAATAATGGAAATTTCTGCCTTTTTGCACCCAAAAAAGGGGAATTTCAGCCTTTTTACCTCAAAATAACGGGAATTTCTGCATTTTTGCCCCATAATATGGGAAATTTCTGCCTTTTTTCCCCAAAATAAGAAAAATTTCTGCAATTTTGTGTCAAAATAAACGATATTTCTGCCTTTTGGCCCCAAAATAAGAGAATTTCTGCTTTTTTTCAGAAATAAGTGAAATTTCTGCAATTTTGCTCTAAAATAAGTCAAATTTCTGCAATTTTGCCCCAAAATAAGTGGAATTTCTGAGTTTTGCCCCAAAATAAGGAGAATTTCTGTCTTTTTGCCCCAACATATAGGGAATTTCTGCCTTTTTGCCCCACAATTAGGGGAATTTCTGCAATTTTGGTCCAAAATACGGGGAATTTCTTCCTTTTTGCCGGAAAATAAAAAGAATGCATACCTTTTTGCCATAAAAAAGAGAAATTTCTTCATTTTTGCTCCAAAATAAAAGGAATTTCTGCTTTTTTGCCTCTAAATAAGTGGAATTTCTGTTTTTTTCCCCCAAAACAAAGGGAATTTCTGTCTCTTTTGCCCCAAAATAAGGAAAATTTCTGACTTATTATCCTGAAGTAAGTGAAATTTCTGCAATTTTGCCCCAAAATAAGGGAAATTTCTGCCTTTTTGCCCCCAAATAAGGGGAATTTCAGCCTTTTTACCTCAAAATAAGGGGAATTTCTGCATTTTTGCCCCAAACTATGGGAAATTTCTGCCTTTTTGCCCTAAAATAAGAAAATTTCTGCTTTTCTCTGAAATAAGTCAAATTTCTTCAATTTTGCCCCAAAATAAGAGAAATTTCTGGAATTTTGCGCCAAAATAAGTGGAATTTCTAAGTTTTGCCCCAAAATAAGGAGAATTTCTGTCTTTTTGCCCAAATATAGGGAATTTCTTCCTTTTTGCCCCACAATTGGGGGAATTTCTGCAATTTTGCTTCAAAATACAAGGAATTTCTGCCTTTTTGCTCGAAAATAAGAAGAATGCATACCTTTTTGCCATAAAAAAGGGAAATTTCTTCATTTTTGCTCCAAAATAAGGGGAATTTCTGCATTTTTGCCTCTAAATAAGTGGAATATCTGTCTTTTTCCCACAAAACAAAGGGAATTTCTGTGTTTTTGCCCAAAAATAAAGAAAATTTTTGACTTATTACCCTAAAGTAAGTGAAATTTCTGGAATTTTGCCCCAAAATAAGGGAAATTTCTGCCTTTTGCCCCCAAATAATGGGAATTTCAGCCTTTTTACCTCAAAATAAGGGGAATTTCTGCATTTTTGCCCCAAAATAAGGGAAATTTCTGCATTTTTGTCCCCAAATAACGGGAATTTCAGCCTTTTTACCTCAAAATAAGGGGAATTTCTGCATTTTTCCCCAAAATATGGGAAATTTCTGCCTTTGTGCCTCAAAATAAGAAAAATTTCTGCAATTTTGTACCAAAATAAAAGAAATTTCTGCCTTTTTGTTCCAAAATAAAAAAATTTCTGCTTTTTTTCTGAAATAAGTCAAATTTCTGCAATTTTGCCCCAAAATAAGGGAAATTTCTAGAATTTTGCCCCAGAATAAGTGAAATTTCTTAGTTTTGCCCCAAAATAAAAAGAATATCTGTGTTTTTGCCCCAACATAGAGGGAATTTCTGCCTTTTTGCCCCACAATTAGAGGAATTTCTCCAATTTTGCTCCAAAATATGGGGAATTTCTGCCTTTTTGCCCGAAAATAAGAAGAATGCATACCTTTTTGCCATAAAAAAGGGAAATTTCTTCATTTTTGCTCCAAAATAATAGGAATTTCTGCGTTTTTGCCTCTAAATAAGTGGAATTTCTGACTTTTTCCCCAAAACAAAGGGAATTTCTGTCTTTTTTGCCCCAAAATAAGGAAAATTTCTGACTTCTTATTCTGAAATAAGTGAAATTTCTGCAATTTTGCCCCAAAATAAGGGAAATTTCTGCCTTTTTGCCCCCAAATAAGGGGAATTTCAGCCTTTTTATCTCAAAATAAGAGGAATTTCTGCATTTTTGCCACAAAATATAAAAAATTTCTGCCTTTTTGCCCCAAAATAAGGAAAATTTCTGCCTTTTTTTCTCTGAAATAAGTGAAATTTCTGCAATTTTGCCCCAAAATAAGTGAAGTTTCTGCAATTTTGCCCCAAAATAAGGAAAATTTTTGGAATTTTGCCCCAAAATAAGGGGAATGTATACCTTTTGCCACAAAAAAGGGAAATTTCTTCATTTTTGCTCCAAAATAAGGGGAATTTCTGCTTTTTTGCCTCTAAATAAGTGGAATTTCTGTCTTTTTCCCCCAAAACAAAGGGAATTTCTGTCTTTTTTGCCCCAAAATACGGAAAATTTCTGACTTATTTCCCTGAAATAAGTGAAATTTCTGCAATTTTGCCCCCAAATAAGGGAAATTTCTGTCTTTTTGCCCCCAAATAAGGGGAATTTCAGCCTTTTTACCTCAAAATAAGGGGAATTTCTGAATTTTCCCCCAAAATATGGGAAATTTCTCCCTTATTGGCCCAAAATAAGAAAAATTTCTGCAATTTTGTACCAAAGTAAAATAAATTTCTACCTTTTTGCCCCAAAATAAGAAAATTTCTGCTTTTTTTCTGAAATAAGTGAAATTTCTGCAATTTTGCACCAAAATAAGTGGAATTTCTGAGTTTTGCCCCAAAATAAGAGGAATTTCTGAGTTTTGCCCCAAAATAAAAAAAATTTCTGTCTTTTTGCCCCAACATATAGAGATTTTCTGCCTTTTTGCCACACAATTACGGGTATTTTTGCAATTTTGCTCTAAAATACGAGGAATTTCTGCCTTTTTGCCCGAAAATAAGGGGAATGCATACCTTTTTGCAATAAAAAAGGAAAATTTCTTCATTTTTGCTCCAAAATAAAGGGAATTTCTGCCTTTTTGCCTCTGAATAAGTGGAATATCTGTCTTTTTCCCTCAAACAAAGGGAATTTCTGTCTTTTTCCCTCAAAATAAGGAAAATTTCTGACTTATTACCATGAAGTAAGTGAAATTTCTGCAATTTTGCCCGAAATAAGGGAAATTTCTGCCTTTTATCCCCAAATAATGGGAATTTCAGCCTTTTTACCTCAAAATAACGGGAATTTCTGCATTTTTGCCCCAAAATATGAGAAATTTCTCCCTTTTTGCCCGAAAATAAGAAAAATTTCTGCAATTTTGTACCAAAATAAAAGAAATTTCTTCCTTTTTGCCCCAAAATAAAAAAATTTCTCCTTTTTTTTCTGAAATAAGTGAAATTTCTGCAATTTTGCCCAAAAATAAGTGAAATATCTGAGTTTTGCCCCAAAATAAAAAGAATTTCTGTCTTTTTGCCCCAACATAGAGGGAATTTCTGCCTTTTTGCCCCACAATTAGGGTAATTTCTGCAATTTTGCTCCAAAATACGGGGAATTTCTTCCTTTTTGCCGGAAAATAAGAAGAATGCATACCTTTTTTCCATAAAAAAGGGAAATTTCTTCATTTTTGCTCCAAAATAAAAGGAATTTCTGCTTTTTTGCCTCTAAGTAAGTGGAATTTCTGTCTTTTTCCCCCCAAAAAAAAAGAATTTCTGTTTTTTTTCCCCAAAATAAGGAAAATTTCTGACTTATTACCCTGAAGTAAGTGAAATTTCTGCAATTTTGCCCCAAAATAAGGGAAATTTCTGCCTTTTTGCCACCAAATAAGGGGATTTTCAGCCTTTTTACCTCAAAATAAGGGGAATTTCTGCATTTTTGCCCAAAATATGGGAAATTTCTGCAATTTTGCCCCAAAATAAGGGAAATTTCTGCCTTTTTGCCCCCAAATAAGGGGAATTTCAGCCTTTTTACCTCAAAATAAGGGGAATTTCTGCATTTTTGCCCCAAACTATGGGAAATTTCTGCCTTTTTGTCCCAAAATAAGAAAAATTTTTGCAATTTTGTACCAAAATAAAAAATAATTTCTGCCTTTTTGCCCTAAAATAAGAAAATTTCTGCTTTTTTCTGAAATAAGTCAAATTTCTTCAATTTTGCCCCAAAATAAGAGAAATTTCTGGAATTTTGCCCCAAAATAAGTGGAATTTCTGAGTTTTGCCCCAAAATAAGGAGAATTTCTGTCTTTTTGCCCAAATATAGGGAATTTCTGCCTTTTTGCCCCACAAATGGGGGAATTTCTGCAATTTTGCTTCAAAATACAAGGAATTTCTGCCTTTTTGCTCGAAAATAAGAATGCATACCTTTTTGCCATAAAAAAGGGAAATTTCTTCATTTTTGCTCCAAAATAAGGGGAATTTCTGCATTTTTGCCTCTAAATAAGTGGAATATCTGTCTTTTTCCCACAAAACAAAAGGAATTTCTGTCTTTTTGCCCCAAAATAAAGAAAATTTCTGACTTATTACCCTAAAGTAAGTGAAATTTCTGCAATTTTGCACCAAAATAAGGGAAATTTCTGCCTTTTGCCACCAAATAATGGGAATTTCAGCCTTTTTACCTCAAAATAAGGGGAATTTCTGCATTTTTGCCCCAAAATATGAGAAATTTCTGCCTTTTTGCCCCAAAATAAGAAAAATTTCTTCAATTTTGTACCAAAATAAAAGAAATTTCAGCCTTTTTGCCCCAAAATAAGAAAATTTCTGTTTTTTTTCTGAAATAAGTGAATTTTCTGCAATTTTGCCCAAGAATAAGTGAAATTTCTGAGTTTTGCCCCAAAATAAGGAGAATTTCTGTTTTTTTGCTCCAACATATAGGGAATTTCTGCCTTTTTGCCCCACAATTAGGGGAATTTCGGCAATTTTGCTGCAAAATACGGGGAATTTCTTCTTTTTTGCCCGAAAATAAGAAGAATGCATAGCTTTTTGCCATAAAAAAGGGAAATTTCTTCATTTTTGCTCCAAAATAAGGGGAATTTCTGCTTTTTTGCCTCTAAATAAGTGGAATTTCTGTCTTTTTCCCCCAAAACAAAGGGAATTTCTGTCTTTTTTGCCCCAAAATAAGGAAAATTTCTAACTTATTACCCTGAAATAAGTGAAATTTCTGCAATTTCGCCCCAAAATAAGGGAAATTTCTGCATTTTTGTCCTTAAATAAGGGGAATTTCAGCCTTTTTACCTCAAAATAAGGGGAATTTCTGCATTTTTCCCCAAAATATGGGAAATTTCTGCCTTTGTGCCCCAAAATAAGAAAAATTTCTGCAATTTTGTACCAAAATAAAAGAAATTTCTTCCTTTTTGTTCCAAAATAAAAAAATTTCTGCTTTTTTTCTGAAATAAGTCAAATTTCTGCAATTTTGCCCCAAAATAAGGGAAATTTCTGGAATTTTGCCCCAGAATAAGTGAAATTTCTTAGTTTTGCCCCAAAATAAAAAGAATTTCTGTCTTTTTGCCCCAAGATAGAGGGAATTTCTGCCTTTTTGCCCTACAATTAGAGAAATTTCTGCAATTTTGCTCCAAAATACGGGGAATTTCTGCTGTTTTGCCCGAAAATAAGAAGAATGCATACCTTTTTGCCATAAAAAAGAGAAATTTCTGCATTTTTTCTCCAAAATAAGGGGAATTTCTGCTTTTTTGCCTCTAAATAAGTGGAATTTCTGACTTTTTCCCCCAAAACAAAGGGAATTTCTGTCTTTTTTGCCTCAAAATAAGGAAAATTTGTGACTTCTTACCCTGAAATAAGTGAAATTTCTGCAATTTTGCCCCAAAATAAGGGAAATTTCTGCCTTTTTGCCCCCAAATAAGGGGAATTTCAGCCTTTTTACATCAAAATAAGAGGAATTTCTGCATTTTTGCCACAAAATATAAAAAATTTCTGCCTTTTTGCCCCAAAATAAGGAAAATTTCTGCCTTTTTTTCTCTGAAATAAGTGAAATTTCTGCAATTTTGCCCCAAAATGAGTGAAGTTTCTGCAATTTTGCCCCAAAATAAGGAAAATTTTTGGAATTTTGCCCCAAAATAAGGGGAATGTATACCTTTTGCCACAAAAAAGGGAAATTTCTTCATTTTTGCTCCAATATAAGGGGAATTTCTGCTTTTTTGCCTCTAAATAAGTGGAATTTCTGTCTTTTTCCCACAAAACAAAGGGAATTTCTGTCTTTTTTGCCACAAAATAAGGAAAATTTCTGACTTATTTCCCTGAAATAAGTGAAATTTCTGCAATTTTGCCCCCAAATAAGGGAAATTTCTGTCTTTTTGCCCCCAAATAAGTGGAATTTCAGCCTTTTTACCTCAAAATAAGGGGAATTTCTGCATTTTTCCCCCATAATATGGGAAATTTCTCCCTTATGGCCCCAAAATAAGAAAATTTCTGCTTTTTTCTGAAATAAGTGAAATTTCTGCAATTTTGCACCAAAATAAGTGGAATTTCTGAGTTTTGCCCCAAAATAAAGAGAATTTCTGTTTTTTTGTTCCAACATATAGGGAATTTCTGCCTTTTTGCCCCACAATTAGGGGAATTTCTGCAATTTTGCTGCAAAATACGGGGAATTTCTGCTTTTTTGCCCGAAAATAAGAAGAATGCATAGCTTTTTGCCATAAAAAAAAGAAATTTCTTTATTTTTGCTCCAAATAAGGGGAATTTCTGCTATTTTGCCTCTAAATAAGTGGAATTTCTCTTTTTTCCCCAAAACAAAGGGAATTTCTTTCTTTTTTGCCCCAAAATAAGGAAAATATCTGACTTATTACCCTGAAATAAGTGAAATTTCTGCAATTTTGCCCCAAAATAAGAGAAATTTCTGTCTTTTTGCCCCCAAATAAGGGGAATTTTAACCTTTTTACCTCAAAATAAGAGGGATTTCTTCATTTTTGCCCCAAAATATGGGAAAATTCTGCTTTTTTGCCCCAAAATAGGAATAATTTTTGCAATTTGTACCAAAATAAAAGAAATTTCTGCCTTTTTGCCCCAAAATAAGAGAATTTCTGCTTTTTTTCAGAAATAAGTGAAATTTCTGCAATTTTGCTCCAAAATAAGTCAAATTTCTGCAATTTTGCCCCAAAATAAGAGGAATTTCTGAGTTTTGCCCCAAAATAAAAAAAAATTTCTGTCTTTTTGCCCCAACATATAGAGATTTTCTGCCTTTTTGCCACACAATTACGGGAATTTCTGCAATTTTGCTCTAAAATACGAGGAATTTCTGCCTTTTTGCCCGAAAATAAGGGGAATGCATACCTTTTTGCCATAAAAAAGGGAAATTTCTTCATTTTTGCTCCAAAATAAAGGGAATTTCTGCCTTTTTGCCTCTAAATAAGTGGAATATCTGTCTTTTTCTCTCAAAACAAAGAAAATTTCTGTCTTTTTGCCCCAAAATAAAAAAAATTTCTGACTTATTACCATGAAGTAAGTGAAATTTCTGCAATTTTGCCTGAAATAAGGGAAATTTCTGCCTTTTGCCCCCAAATAATGGGAATTTCAGCCTTTTTACCTCAAAATAAGGGGAATTTCTGCATTTTTGCCCCAAAATATGAGAAATTTCTCCCTTTTTGCCCGAAAATAAGAAAAATTTCTGCAATTTTGTACCAAAATAAAAGAAATTTCTGCCTTTTTGCCCCAAAATAAGAAAATTTCTGCTTTTTTTTCTGAAATAAGTGAAATTTCTGCAATTTTGCCCAAAAATAAGTGAAATTTCTGAGTTTTGCCCCAAAATAAAAAGAATTTCTGTCTTTTTGCCCCAACATAGAGGGAATTTCTGCCTTTTTGCCACACAATTAGGGGAATTTCTGCAATTTTGCTCCAAAATACGGGGAATTTCTTCCTTTTTGCCGGAAAATAAGAAGAATGCCTACCTTTTTGCCGTAAAAAAGGGAAATTTCTTCATTTTTGCTCCAAAATAAAAGGAATTTCTGCATTTTTGCCTCTAAGTAAGTGGAATTTCTGTCTTTTTCCCCCAAAACAAAAAGAATTTCTGTTTTTTTTTTCCCAAAATAAGGAAAATTTCTGACTTATTACCCTGAAGTAAGTGAAATTTCTGCAATTTTGCTCCAAATAAGGGAAATTTCTGCCTTTTGCCCCCAAATAACGGGAATTTCAGCCTTTTTACCTCAAAATAAGGGGAATTTCTGCATTTTTCCCCAAAATATGGGAAATTTCTGCCTTTTTGCCCCAAAATAAGAAAAATTTCTGCAATTTTGTACTAAAATAAAAGAAATTTCTGCCTTTTTGCCCCAAAATAAGAAAATTTCTGCTTTTATTCTGAAATAAGTCAAATTTCTGCAATTTTGCCCCAAAATAAGGGAAATTTCTGGAATTTAGCCCCAAAATAAGTGGAATTTCTGAGATTTGTCCCAAAATAAGGAGAATTTCTGTCTTTTTGCACCATGATATAGGGAATTTCTGTTTTTTTGACCGACAATTAGGGGAATTTCTGCAATTTTGCTCCAAAATACGGTGAATTTCTGCCTTTTTGCCCGAAAATAAGAAGAATGCATACCTTTTTGCCATAAAAATGGAAATTTCTTCATTTTTGCTCCAAAATAAGGGAAATTTCTGCTTATTTGCCTCTAAATAATTGGAATTTCTGTATTTTCCCTCAAAACAAAGGGAATTTCTGTCACTTTTGCCCCAAAATAAGGAAAATTTCTGACTTATTACCCTGAAATAAGTGAAATTTTAGCAATTTTGCCCGAAAATAAGGGAAATTTCTGCCTTTTAGCCCCCAAATAAAAGGAATTTCAGCCTTTTTACCTCAAAATAAGGGGAATTTCTGCCTTTTTGCTCCAAAATATGGGAAATTTTTGCCTTTTTGCCCCAAAATAAGAAAAATTTCTGCAATTTTGTACCAAAATAACAGAAATTTCTGCCTTTTTGCCCTAAAATAAGAAAGTTTCCTTTTTTGGAAATAAGTGAAATTTCTGCAATTTTGCCCCAAAATAAGTCAAATTTCTGCAATTTTGCCCCAAAATTAGGGAAATTTCTGGAATTTTGCCTCAAAATAAGTGGAATTTCTGAGTTTTGCCCCAAACTAAGGAGAATTTCTATCTTTTTGCCCCAACATATAGGGAATTTCTGCTTTTGCCCCACAAATAGGGGAATTTCTGCAATTTTGCTCCCAAATACGAGGAATTTCTGCCATTTTGCCCGAAAATAAGAAGAATGCATACCTTTTTGCCATAAAAAAGAGAAATTTCTTCATTTTTGCTCCAAATTAAGGGGAATTTCTGCATTTTTGCCTCTAAATAAGTGGAATTTCTGTCTTTTTCCCTCAAAACAAAGGGAATTTCTGTCTTTTTTGCCCCAAAATAAAGAAAAAATTCTGACTTATTACCCTGAAATAAGTGAAATATCTGCAATTTTGCCCCAAAATAATAGAAATTTCTGCATTTTTGCCCCCAAATAAGGGGAATTTCAGCCATTTTACCTCAAAATAAGGGAAATTTCTGCATTTTTGCCCCAAAATAATGGAAATTTTGGCGTTTTTGCCCCAAAATAAGGAAAATTTCTGCCTTTTTACCCTGAAATAAGTGAAATTTCTGCATTTTTGCCCCAAAATAAGGGAAATTTCTGGTATTTTGCCCCAAAATAAGTGGGATTTCTGAGTTTTGCCCCAAAATAAGGAGAATTTCTGTCTTTTTGCCCTAACATATAGGAAATTTCTGCCTTTTTGCCCCACAATTAGGGGAATTTCTGCAATTTTGCTCCAAAATACGAGGAATTTCTGCTTTTTTTGCCCGAAAATAAGAAGAATGCATACCTTTTTGCCATAAAAAAGAGAAATTTCTTCATTTTTGCTCCAAAATAAGGGGAATTTCTGCATTTTTGCCTCTAAATAAGTGGAATTTCTGTCTTTTTCCCCCAAAACAAAGGGAATTTCTGTCTTTTTTGCCCCAAAATAAGAAAAATTTCTGACTTATTACCCTGAAATAAGTGAAATTTCTGCAATTTTGCCCCAAAATAAGGGAAATTTCTGCCTTTTTGCCCCCAAATATGGGGAATTTCAGCCATTTTACCACAAAATAAGGGGAATTTCTGCATTTTTGCCCCAAAATAAGGGAAATTTCGGCCTTTTTGCCCCCAAAAAGAGGAAAATTTCTGCCTTTTTTCCCTGAAAGAATTGAAATTTTTCCAATTTTGCCCCAAAATAATGGAAATTTCTGGAATTTTGTCCCAAAACAAGTGGAATTTCTGAGTTTTGCCCCAAAATAAGGAGAATTTCTGTCTTTTTGCCCTAACATATCGGGAATTTCTGCCTTTTTGCCCCACAATTAGGGGAATTTCTGAAATTTTGCTCCAAAATACGGGGAACTTCTGCCTTTTTGTCGAAAATAAGAAGAATGCATAACTTTTTGCTATAAAAAAGGGAAATTTCTTCATTTTTGCTCCAAAATAAGGGGAATTTCTGCTTTTCTGCCTCTAAATAAGTGGAATTTCTGTCTTTTTCCCACAAAACAAAGGGATTCCTGTCTTTTTTGCTCCAAAATAAGGAAAATTTGTGACTTATTACCCTGAAATAAGTGAAATTTCTGGAATTTAGCCCCAAATTAAGGGAAATTTCTGCCTTTTTGCCCCCAAATAAGGGGAATTTCAGACTTTTTACCACAAAATAAGGGGAATTTCTGCATTTTTGCCACAAAATATTAGGAATTTCTTCCTTTTTGCCCCAAAATAAAAAAATTTCTGCCTTCTTTCCCTGAAATAAGTGAAATTTCTGAAATTTTGCCCCAAAATAAGTGAAATTTCTGCAATTTTGCCCCAAAATAAGGGGAATTTCTGCATTTTTGCCCCAAAATAAGTGGAATTTCTGAGTTTTGCCCCAAAATAAGGAGAATTTCTGTCTTTTTGCCCGAACATATAGGAAATTTCTGCCTTTTTGCCCCACAATTAGGGGAATTTCTGCAATTTTGCTCCAAAATACGAGGAATTTCTGCCTTTTTGCCGGAAAATAAGAAGAATGCATAACTTTTTGCCATAAAAAAGGGAAATTTCTTCATTTTTGCTCCAAAATAAGGGGAATTTCTGCATTTTTGCCTCTAAATAAGTGGAATTTCTATCTTTTTCCCACAAAACAAAGGGAATTTCTGTCTTTATTGCCCCAAAATAAGAAAAATTTCTGACTTATTACCCTGAAATAAGTAAAATTTCTGCAATTTTGCCCCAAATAAGGAAAATTTCTGCCTTTTACCCCAAATAAGGGGAATTTCAGACTTTTTACCTAAAATAAGAGGAATTTCTGCATTTTTGCCACAAAATATAAAAAATTTCTGCCTCTTTGCACCAAAATGAGGAAAATTTCTGCCTTTTTTCTCTGAAATATGTGAAATTTCTGCAATTTTGCCCCAAAATAAGTTAACTTTCTGCAATTTTGCCCCAAAATAAGGAAAATTTTTGGAATTTTGCCCCAAAATAAGTGGAATTTCTGAGTTTTGCCCCAAAATAAGGAGAATTTCTATCTTTTTGCCCTAACATATAGGGAATTTCTGCCTTTATGCCCCACAATTAGGGGAATTTCTGCAATTTTGCTCCAAAATACGGGTAATTTCTGCTTTTTTGCCCGAAAATAAGAAGAATGCATAGC
This sequence comes from Micromys minutus, assembly GCF_963924665.1. Classification (NCBI taxonomy): domain Eukaryota; kingdom Metazoa; phylum Chordata; class Mammalia; order Rodentia; family Muridae; genus Micromys; species Micromys minutus. Next base: position 67,086 of record NW_027667896.1, on the reverse strand, counting down.
TTTTTGCCATAAAAAAGGGAAATTTCTTCATTTTTGCTCCAAAATAAGGGGAATTTCTGCTTTTTTGCCTCTAAATAAGTCGAATTTCTGACTTTTTCCCCCAAAACAAAGGGAATTTCTGTCTTTTTTGCCCCAATATAAGGAAAATTTCTGACTTTTTACCCTGAAATTACTGAAATTTCTGCAATTTTTCCCCAAAATAATGGAAATTTCTGCCTTTTTACACCCAAAAAAGGGGAATTTCAGCCTTTTTACCTCAAAATAACGGGAATTTCTGCATTTTTGCCCCATAATATGGGAAATTTCTGCCTTTTTGCCCCAAAATAAGAAAAATTTCTGCAATTTTGTAACAAAATATACGAAATTTCTGCCTTTTGGCCCCAAAATAAGAGAATTTCTGCTTTTTTTCAGAAATAAGTGAAATTTCTGCAATTTTGCTCTAAAATAAGTCAAATTTCTGCAATTTTGCCCCAAAATAAGTGGAATTTCTGAGTTTTGCCCCAAAATAAGGAGAATTTCTGTCTTTTTGCCCCAACATATAGGGAATTTCTGCCTTTTTGCCCCACAATTAGGGGAATTTCTGCAATTTTGCTCCAAAATACGGGGAATTTCTTCCTTTTTGCCGGAAAATAGGAGAATGCATACCTTTTTGCCATAAAAAGGGAAATTTCTTCATTTTTGCTCCAAAATAAAAGGAATTTCTGCTTTTTTGCCTCTAAATAACTGGAATTGCTGTCTTTTTCCCCCAAAAAAAAAGGGAATTTCTGTCTCTTTTGCCCTAAAATAAGGAAAATTTCTGACTTATTACCCTGAAGTAAGTGAAATTTCTGCAATTTTGCCCCAAAATAAGGGAAATTTCTGCCTTTTTGCCCCTAAATAAGGGGAATTTCAGCCTTTTTACCTCAAAATAAGGGGAATTTCTGCATTTTTGCCCCAAAATATGGGAAATTTCTGCCTTTTTGTCCCAAAATAAGAAAAATTTTTGCAATTTTGTACCAAAATAAAAAAAATTTCTTCCTTTTTGCCCTAAAATAAGAAAATTTCTGCTTTTTTCTGAAATAAGTCAAATTTCTTCAATTTTGCCCCAAAATAAGAGAAATTTCTGGAATTTTGCCCCAAAATAAGTGGAATTTCTGAGTTTTGTCCCAAAATAAGGAGAATTTCTGTCTAATTGCCCAAATATAGGGAATTTCTGCCTTTTTGCCCCACAATTGGGGGAATTTCTGCAATTTTGCTTCAAAATACAAGGAATTTCTGCCTTTTTGCTCGAAAATAAGAAGAATGCATATTTTTTGACATAAAAAAGGGAAATTTCTTCATTTTTGCTCCAAAATAAGGGGAATTTCTGCATTTTTGCCTCTAAATATGTGGAATATCTGTCTTTTTCCCCCAGAACAAAGGGAATTTCTGTCTTTTTGCCCCAAAATAAAGAAAATTTCTGACTTATTACCCTAGAGTAAGTGAAATTTCTGCAATTTTGCCCCAAAATAAGGGAAATTTCTGTCTTTTGCCCCCAAATAATGGGAATTTCAGCCTTTTTACCTCAAAATAAGGGGAATTTCTGCATTTTTGCCCCAAAATATGAGAAATTTCTGCCTTTTTGCCCCAAAATAAGAAAAAATTCTGCAATTTTGTACCAAAATGAAAGAAATTTCTGCCTTTTTGCCTCAAAATAAGAAAATTTCTGCTTTTTTTCTGAAATAAGTGAATTTTCTGCAATTTTGCCCAAGAATAAGCGAAATTTCTGAGTTTTGCCCCAAAATAAGGAGAATTACTGTCTTTTTGCCCCAACATATAGGGAATTTCTGCCTTTTTGCCACACAATTAGGGGAATTTCTGCAATTTTGCTCAAAAATATGGGAAATTTCTGCTTTTTTGCCCGAAAATAAAAAGAATGCATACCTGTTTGCCATAAAAAAGGGAAATTTCTTCATTTTTGCTCCAAAATAAGGGGAATTTCTGCTTTTTTGCCTCTAAATAAGTGGAATTTCTGTCTTTTTCCCCCAAAACAAAAAGAATTTCTGTCTTTTTTGCCCCAAAATAAGGAAAATTTCTGACTTATTACACTGAAATAAGTGAAATTTCTGCAATTTCGCCCCAAAATAAGGGAAATTTCTGCATTTTTGTCCCCAAATATAAGGAATTTCAGCCTTTTTACCTCAAAATAAGGGGAATTTCTGCATTTTTCCCCATAATATGGGAAATTTCTGCCTTTTTGCCCCAAAATAAGAAAAATTTCTGCAATTTTGTACCAAAATAAAAGAAATTTCTGCCTTTTTGTTCCAAAATAAAAAAATTTCTGCTTTTTTTCTGAAATAAGTCAAATTTCTGCAATTTTGCCCCAAAATAAGGGAAATTTCTGGAATTTTGCCACAAAATAAGTGAAATTTCTTAGTTTTGCCCCAAAATAAAAAGAATTTCTGTCTTTTTGCCCCAACATAGAGGGAATTTCTGCCTTTTTGCCCCACAATTAGAGGAATTTCTACAATTTTGCTCCAAAATACGGTGAATTTCTGCCTTTTTGCCCGAAAATAAGAAGAATGCATACGTTTTTGCAATAAAAAAGTGAAATTTCTTCATTTTTGCTCCAAAAGAAAGGGGATTTCTGCTCTTTTGCCTCTAAATAAGTGGAATTTCTGACTTTTTCCCCAAAACAAAGGGAATTTCTGTCTTTTTTGCCCCAAAATAAGGAAAATTTCTTACTTATTACCCTGAAATAAGTGAAATTTCTGCAATTTTGCCCCAAAATAAGGGAAATTTCTGCCTTTTTGCCCCCAAATAAGGGGAATATCAGCCTTTTTACCTCAAATTAAGAGGAATTTTTGCATTTTTGCCACAAAATATAAAAAATTTCTGCCTTTTTGCCCCAAAATAAAGAAAATTTCTGCCTTTTTTCTTTGAAATAAGTGAAATTTCTGCAATTTTGCCCCAAAATAAGTGAAGTTTCTCCAATTTTGCCCCAAAATAAAAAAAAATTTCTGACTTATTACCCTGAAATAAGTGAAATTTCTGCAATTTTGCCCCAAATTAAGGGAAATTTCTGCCTTTTTGCTCCCAAATAAGGGGAATTTCAGACTTTTTACCAAAATAAGGAAAATTTCTGCATTTTTGCCACAAAATATTAGGAATTTCTTCTTTTTTAACCCAAAATAAAAAAATTTCTGCCTTCTTTCCCTGAAATAAGTGAAATTTCTGCAATTTTGCCCCAAAAAAGGGAAATTTCTGGAATTTTGCCCCAAAATAAGTGGAATTTTTCAGATTTGCCCCAAAATAAGGAGAATTTCTGTCTTTTTGCCATAACATATAGGAAATTTCTGCCTTTTTGCCCCACAATTAGGGGAATTTCTGCAATTTTGCTCCAACATACGAGGAATTTCTGCCTTTTTGCCGGAAAATAAGAAGAATGCATACCTTTTTGCCATAAAAAAGGGAAATTTCTTCATTTTTGCTCCAAAATAAGGGGAATTTCTGCATTTTTGCCTCTAAATAAGGGGAATTTCTGTCTTTTTCCCCCAAAACAAAGGGAATTTCGGTCTTTATTGCCCTAAAATAAGAAAAATTTCTGACTTATTACCCTGAAATAAGTGAAATTTCTGCAATTTTGCCCCAAAATAAGGGAAATTTCTGCCTTTTTGCCCCCAAATAAGGGGAATTTCAGACTTTTTACCTCAAAATAAAAGGAATTTCTGCATGTTTGCCCCAAAATATAAAAAATTTGTGCCTTTTTGCCCAAAAATGAGAAAAATTTCTGCCTTTTTTCCCTGAAATAAGTGAAATTTCTGCAATTTTGCCCCAAAATAAGTCAACTTTCTGCAATTTTGCCCCAAAATAAAAAAATTCTTGGAATTTTGCCCCAAAATAAGTGGAATTTCTGAGTTTTGCCCCAAAATAAGGAGAATTTCTGTCTTTTTGCCCTAACATATAGGGAATTTCTGCCTTTTTGCCTTACAATTAGGGGAATTTCTGCAATTTTGCTTCAAAATACGAGTAATTTCTGCTTTTTTGCCCGAAAATAAGAAGAATGCATAGCTTTTTGCCATAAAAAAGGGAAATTTCTTCATTTTTGCTCCAAAATAAGGGGAATTTCTGCTTTTTTGCCTCTAAATAAGTGGAATTTCTGTCTTTTTCCCTCAAAACAAAGGGAATTTCTGTCTTTTTTGCCCCAAAATAAAGAAAAAATTCTGACTTATTACCCTGAAATAAGTGAAATTTCTGCAATTTTGCCCCAAAATAATAGAAATTTCTGCATTTTTGCCCCCAAATAAGGGGAATTTCAGCCATTTTACCTCAAAATAAGGGAAATTTCTGCATTTTTGCCCCAAAATAATGGAAATTTTGGCGTTTTTGCCCCAAAATAAGGAAAATTTCTGCCTTTTTACCCTGAAATAAGTGAAATTTCTGCATTTTTGCCCCAAAATAAGGGAAATTTCTGGTATTTTTCCCCAAAATAAGTGGGATTTCTGAGTTTTGCCCCAAAATAAGGAGAATTTCTGTCTTTTTGCCCAAACATATAGGAAATTTCTGCATTTTTGCCCCACAATTAGGGGAATTTCTGCAATTTTGCTCCAACATACGAGGAATTTCTGCTTTTTTTGCCCGAAAATAAGAAGAATGCATACCTTTTTGCCATAAAAAAGAGAAATTTCTTCATTTTTGCTCCAAAATAAGGGGAATTTCTGCATTTTTGCCTCTAAATAAGTGGAATTTCTGTCTTTTTCCCCCAAAACAAAGGGAATTTCTGTCTTTTTTGCCCCAAAATAAGAAAAATTTCTGACTTATTACCCTGAAATAAGTGAAATTTCTGCAATTTTGCCCCAAAATAAGGGAAATTTCTGCCTTTTTGCCCCCAAATATGGGGAATTTCAGCCATTTTACCACAAAATAAGGGGAATTTCTGCATTTTTGCCCCAAAATAAGGGAAATTTCGGCCTTTTTGCCCCCAAAAAGAGGAAAATTTCTGCCTTTTTTCCCTGAAAGAATTGAAATTTTTCCAATTTTGCCCCAAAATAATGGAAATTTCTGGAATTTTGTCCCAAAACAAGTGGAATTTCTGAGTTTTGCCCCAAAATAAGGAGAATTTCTGTCTTTTTGCCCTAACATATAGGGAATTTCTGCCTTTTTGCCCCACAATTAGGGGAATTTCTGAAATTTTGCTCCAAAATACGGGGAACTTCTGCCTTTTTGTCGAAAATAAGAAGAATGCATAACTTTTTGCTATAAAAAAGGGAAATTTCTTCATTTTTGCTCCAAAATAAGGGGAATTTCTGCTTTTCTGCCTCTAAATAAGTGGAATTTCTGTCTTTTTCCCACAAAACAAAGGGATTCCTGTCTTTTTTGCTCCAAAATAAGGAAAATTTGTGACTTATTACCCTGAAATAAGTGAAATTTCTGGAATTTAGCCCCAAATTAAGGGAAATTTCTGCCTTTTTGCCCCCAAATAAGGGGAATTTCAGACTTTTTACCACAAAATAAGGGGAATTTCTGCATTTTTGCCACAAAATATTAGGAATTTCTTCCTTTTTGCCCCAAAATAAAAAAATTTCTGCCTTCTTTCCCTGAAATAAGTGAAATTTCTGAAATTTTGCCCCAAAATAAGTGAAATTTCTGCAATTTTGCCCCAAAATAAGGGGAATTTCTGCATTTTTGCCCCAAAATAAGTGGAATTTCTGAGTTTTGCCCCAAAATAAGGAGAATTTCTGTCTTTTTGCCCGAACATATAGGAAATTTCTGCCTTTTTGCCCCACAATTAGGGGAATTTCTGCAATTTTGCTCCAAAATATGAGGAATTTCTGCCTTTTTGCCGGAAAATAAGAAGAATGCATAAATTTTTGCCATAAAAAAGGGAAATTTCTTCATTTTTGCTCCAAAATAAGGGGAATTTCTGCATTTTTGCCTCTAAATAAGTGGAATTTCTATCTTTTTCCCACAAAACAAAGGGAATTTCTGTCTTTATTGCCCCAAAATAAGAAAAATTTCTGACTTATTACCCTGAAATAAGTAAAATTTCTGCAATTTTGCCCCAAATAAGGAAAATTTCTGCCTTTTACCCCAAATAAGGGGAATTTCAGACTTTTTACCTAAAATAAGAGGAATTTCTGCATTTTTGCCACAAAATATAAAAAATTTCTGCCTCTTTGCACCAAAATGAGGAAAATTTCTGCCTTTTTTCTCTGAAATATGTGAAATTTCTGCAATTTTGCCCCAAAATAAGTTAACTTTCTGCAATTTTGCCCCAAAATAAAAAAAATTTTTGGAATTTTGCCCCAAAATAAGTGGAATTTCTGAGTTTTGCCCCAAAATAAGGAGAATTTCTATCTTTTTGCCCTAACATATAGGGAATTTCTGCCTTTATGCCCCACAATTAGGGGAATTTCTGCAATTTTGCTCCAAAATACGGGTAATTTCTGCTTTTTTGCCCGAAAATAAGAAGAATGCATAGCTTTTTGCCATAAAAAAGGGAAATTTCTTCATTTTTGCTCCAAAATAAGGGGAATTTCTGCTTTTTTGCCTCTAAATAAGTCGAATTTCTGACTTTTTCCCCCAAAACAAAGGGAATTTCTGTCTTTTTTGCCCCAATATAAGGAAAATTTCTGACTTTTTACCCTGAAATTACTGAAATTTCTGCAATTTTTCCCCAAAATAATGGAAATTGCTGCCTTTTTACACCCAAAAAAGGGGAATTTCAGCCTTTTTACCTCAAAATAACGGGAATTTCTGCATTTTTGCCCCATAATATGGGAAATTTCTGCCTTTTTGCCCCAAAATAAGAAAAATTTCTGCAATTTTGTAACAAAATATACGAAATTTCTGCCTTTTGGCCCCAAAATAAGAGAATTTCTGCTTTTTTTCAGAAATAAGTGAAATTTCTGCAATTTTGCTCTAAAATAAGTCAAATTTCTGCAATTTTGCCCCAAAATAAGTGGAATTTCTGAGTTTTGCCCCAAAATAAGGAGAATTTCTGTCTTTTTGCCCCAACATATAGGGAATTTCTGCCTTTTTGCCCCACAATTAGGGGAATTTCTGCAATTTTGCTCCAAAATACGGGGAATTTCTTCCTTTTTGCCGGAAAATAGGAGAATGCATACCTTTTTGCCATAAAAAGGGAAATTTCTTCATTTTTGCTCCAAAATAAAAGGAATTTCTGCTTTTTTGCCTCTAAATAACTGGAATTGCTGTCTTTTTCCCCCCCAAAAAAAGGGAATTTCTGTCTCTTTTGCCCTAAAATAAGGAAAATTTCTGACTTATTACCCTGAAGTAAGTGAAATTTCTGCAATTTTGCCCCAAAATAAGGGAAATTTCTGCCTTTTTGCCCCTAAATAAGGGGAATTTCAGCCTTTTTACCTCAAAATAAGGGGAATTTCTGCATTTTTGCCCCAAAATATGGGAAATTTCTGCCTTTTTGTCCCAAAATAAGAAAAATTTTTGCAATTTTGTACCAAAATAAAAAAAATTTCTTCCTTTTTGCCCTAAAATAAGAAAATTTCTGCTTTTTTCTGAAATAAGTCAAATTTCTTCAATTTTGCCCCAAAATAAGAGAAATTTCTGGAATTTTGCCCCAAAATAAGTGGAATTTCTGAGTTTTGTCCCAAAATAAGGAGAATTTCTGTCTAATTGCCCAAATATAGGGAATTTCTGCCTTTTTGCCCCACAATTGGGGGAATTTCTGCAATTTTGCTTCAAAATACAAGGAATTTCTGCCTTTTTGCTCGAAAATAAGAAGAATGCATATTTTTTGACATAAAAAAGGGAAATTTCTTCATTTTTGCTCCAAAATAAGGGGAATTTCTGCATTTTTGCCTCTAAATATGTGGAATATCTGTCTTTTTCCCCCAGAACAAAGGGAATTTCTGTCTTTTTGCCCCAAAATAAAGAAAATTTCTGACTTATTACCCTAGAGTAAGTGAAATTTCTGCAATTTTGCCCCAAAATAAGGGAAATTTCTGTCTTTTGCCCCCAAATAATGGGAATTTCAGCCTTTTTACCTCAAAATAAGGGGAATTTCTGCATTATTGCCCCAAAATATGAGAAATTTCTGCCTTTTTGCCCCAAAATAAGAAAAAATTCTGCAATTTTGTACCAAAATGAAAGAAATTTCTGCCTTTTTGCCTCAAAATAAGAAAATTTCTGCTTTTTTTCTGAAATAAGTGAATTTTCTGCAATTTTGCCCAAGAATAAGCGAAATTTCTGAGTTTTGCCCCAAAATAAGGAGAATTACTGTCTTTTTGCCCCAACATATAGGGAATTTCTGCCTTTTTGCCACACAATTAGGGGAATTTCTGCAATTTTGCTCAAAAATATGGGAAATTTCTGCTTTTTTGCCCGAAAATAAAAAGAATGCATACCTGTTTGCCATAAAAAAGGGAAATTTCTTCATTTTTGCTCAAAAATAAGGGGAATTTCTGCTTTTTTGCCTCTAAATAAGTGGAATTTCTGTCTTTTTCCCCCAAAACAAAAAGAATTTCTGTCTTTTTTGCCCCAAAATAAGGAAAATTTCTGACTTATTACACTGAAATAAGTGAAATTTCTGCAATTTCGCCCCAAAATAAGGGAAATTTCTGCATTTTTGTCCCCAAATATAAGGAATTTCAGCCTTTTTACCTCAAAATAAGGGGAATTTCTGCATTTTTCCCCATAATATGGGAAATTTCTGCCTTTTTGCCCCAAAATAAGAAAAATTTCTGCAATTTTGTACCAAAATAAAAGAAATTTCTGCCTTTTTGTTCCAAAATAAAAAAATTTCTGCTTTTTTTCTGAAATAAGTCAAATTTCTGCAATTTTGCCCCAAAATAAGGGAAATTTCTGGAATTTTGCCACAAAATAAGTGAAATTTCTTAGTTTTGCCCCAAAATAAAAAGAATTTCTGTCTTTTTGCCCCAACATAGAGGGAATTTCTGCCTTTTTGCCCCACAATTAGAGGAATTTCTACAATTTTACTCCAAAATACGGTGAATTTCTGCCTTTTTGCCCGAAAATAAGAAGAATGCATACGTTTTTGCCATAAAAAAGTGAAATTTCTTCATTTTTGCTCCAAAAGAAAGGGGATTTCTGCTCTTTTGCCTCTAAATAAGTGGAATTTCTGACTTTTTCCCCAAAACAAAGGGAATTTCTGTCTTTTTTGCCCCAAAATAAGGAAAATTTCTTACTTATTACCCTGAAATAAGTGAAATTTCTGCAATTTTGCCCCAAAATAAGGGAAATTTCTGCCTTTTTGCCCCCAAATAAGGGGAATATCAGCCTTTTTACCTCAAATTAAGAGGAATTTCTGCATTTTTGCCACAAAATATAAAAAATTTCTGCCTTTTTGCCCCAAAATAAAGAAAATTTCTGCCTTTTTTCTTTGAAATAAGTGAAATTTCTGCAATTTTGCCCCAAAATAAGTGAAGTTTCTGATATTTTGCCACAAAATAAGGAAAATTTTTGGAATTTTGCCCCAAAATAAGGGGAATGTATACCTTTTGCCACAAAAAAGGAAAATTTCTTCATTTTTGCTCCAATATAAGGGGAATTTCTGCTTTTTTGCCTCTAAATAAGTGGAATTTCTGTCTTTTTCCCCCAAAACAAAGGGAATTTCTGTCTTTTTTGCCCCAAAATAAGAAAAATTTCTGACTTATTTCCCTGAAATAAGTGAAATTTCTGCAATTTTGCCCCCAAATAAGGGAAATTTCTGTCTTTTTGCCCCCAAATAAGGGGAATTTCAGCCTTTTTACCTCAAAATAAGGGGAATTTCTGCATTTTTCCCCCAAAATATGGGAAATTTCTCCCTTATTGCCCCAAAATAAGAAAAATTTCTGCAATTTAGTACCAAAGTAAAAGAAATTTCTACCTTTTTGCCCCAAAATAAGAAAATTTCTGCTTTTTTTCTGAAATAAGTGAAATTTCTGCAATTTTCCACCAAAATAAGTGGAATTTCTGAGTTTTGCCCCAAAATGAGGAGATTTTCTGTTTTTTTGCTCCAACATATAGGGAATTTCTGCCTTTTTGCCCCACAATTAGGGGAATTTCTGAAATTTTGCTGCAAAATACGGGGAATTTCTGCTTTTTTGCCCGAAAATAAGAAGAATGCATAGTTTTTTGCCATAAAAAAGGGAAATTTCTTCATTTTTGCTCCAAATAAGTGGGAATATCTGCTTTTTTGCCTCTAAATAAGTGGAATTTCTGTCTTTTTCCCCCAAAACAAAGGGAATTTCTCTCTTTTTGGCCCCAAAATAAGGAAAATATCTGACTTATTACCCTGAAATAAGTGAAATTTCTGCAATTTTGCCCCAAAATAAGAGAAATTTCTGTCTTTTTGCCCCCACATAAGGGGAATTTTAACCTTTTTACCTCAAAATAAGGGGGATTTCTGCATTTTTGCCCCAAAATATGGGAAAATTCTGCCTTTTTGCCCCAAAATAGGAATAATTTTTGCAATTTGTACCAAAATGAAAGAAATTTCTGCCTTTTTGCCCCAAAATAAGAGAATTTCTGCCTTTTTTCAGAAATAAGTGAAATTTCTGCAATTTTGCTCCAAAATAAGTCAAATTTCTACAATTTTGCCCTAAAATAAGTGGAATTTCTGAGTTTAGCCCCAAAATAAAAAGAATTTCTGTCTTTTTGCCCCATCATATAGAGATTTTCTGCCTTTTTGCCACACAATTACGGGAATTTCTGCAATTTTGCTCTAAAATACGAGGAATTTCTGCCTTTTTGCCCGAAAATAAGGGGAATGCTTACCTTTTTGCCATAAAAAAGGGAAATTTCTTCATTTTTGCTCCTAAATAAAGGGAATTTCTGCCTTTTTGCCTCTAAATAAGTGGAATATCTGTCTTTTTCCCCCAAAAGAAAGGGAATTTCTGTCTTTTTGCCCCAAAATAAGGAAAATTTCTGACTTATTACCATGAAGTAAGTGAAATTTCTGCAATTTTGCCTGAAATAAGGGAAATTTCTGCCTTTTGCCCCCAAATAATGGGAATTTCAGGCTTTTTACCTCAAAATAAAAGAAATTTCTGCATTTTTGCCCCAAAATATGAGAAATTTCTGCCTTTTTGCCCGAAAATAAGAAAAATTTCTGCAATTTTGTACCAAAATAAAAGAAATTTCTGCCTTTTTGCCCCAAAATAAGAAAATTTCTGCTTTTTTTTTGAAATAAGTGAAATTTCTGCAATTTTGCCCAAAAACAAATGAAATTTCTGAGTTTTGCCCCAAAATAAAAAGAATTTCTGTCTTTTTGCCCCAACAAAGGGGGAATTTCTGTTTTTTTGCCCCACAATTAGGGAAATTTCTGCAATTTTGCTTCAAAATACGGGGAATTTCTTCTTTTTTGCCGGAAAATAAGAAGAATGCATATTTTTTTGCCATAAAAAAGGGAAATTTCTTCATTTTTGCTCCAAAATAAAAGGAATTTCTGCTTTTTTGCCTCTAAATAAGTGGAATTTCTGTCTTTTTCCCCCAAAACAAAAAGAATTTCTGTTTTTTTTCCCCAAAATAAGGAAAATTTCTGACTTATTACCCTGAAGTAAGTGAAATTTCTGCAATTTTGCCCTAAAATAAGGGAAATTTCTGGCTTTTTGCCACCAAATAAGGGGAATTTCAGCCTTTTTACCTCAAAATAAGGGGAATTTCTGCATTTTTGCCCAAAATATGGGAAATTTCTGCCTTTTTGTCCCAAAATAAGAAAAATTTTTGCAATTTTGTACCAAAATAAAAAAAATTTCTGCCTTTTTGCCCTAAAATAAGAAAATTTATGCTTTTTTTTGAAATAAGTCAAATTTCATCAATTTTGCCCCAAAATAATGGAAATTTCTGGAATTTTTGCCCCAAAATAAGTGGAATTTCTGAGTATTGCCCCAAAATAAGGAGAATTTCTGTCTTTTTGCCCAAATATAGGGAATTTCTGCCTTTTTGCCCCACAATTGGGGGAATTTCTGCAATTTTGCTCCAAAATACAAGGAATTTCTGCCTTTTTGCCCAAAAATAAGAATAATGCATACCTTTTTGCCATAAAAAAGAGCAATTTCTTCATTTTTGCTCCAAAATAAAAGGAATTTCTGCATTTTTGCCTCTAAATAAGTGGAATATCTGTCTTTTTCCCCAAAAACAAACGGAATTTCTGTCTTTTTGCCCCAAAATAAGGAAAATTTCTGACTTCTTACCCTGAAGTAAGTGAAATTTCTGCAATTTTGCCCCAAAATAAGGGAAATTTCTGCCTTTTGCCCCCAAATAATGGGAATTTCAGCCTTTTTACGTCAAAATAAGGGGAATTTCTTCATTTTTGCTTCAAAATATGAGAAATTTCTGCCTTTTTGCCCCAAAATAAGAAAAATTTCTGCAATTTTGTACCAAAATAAAAGAAATTTCTGCCTTTTTGCCCCAAAATAAGAAAATTTCTGCTTTTTTCTGAAATAAGTGAAATTTCTGCAATTTTGCCCAAAAATAAGTAAAATTTCTGAGTTTTGCCCCAAAATAAGGAGAATTTCTGTCTTTTTGCCCCAATATATAGGGAATTTCTGTCTTTTTGCCCCACAATTAGGGGAATTTCTGCAATTTTGCTCAAAAATACGGGGAATTTCTGCTTTTTGTTCGAAAATAAAAAGAATGCATACCTGTTTGCGACAAAAAAAGTGAAATTTCTTCATTTTTGCTCCAAAATAAGGAGAATTTACCCTTTTTTGCCTCTAAATAAGTGGAATTTCCGTCTTTTTCCCCCAAAACAAAGGGAATTTCTGTCTTTTTTTACCCCAAAATAAGGAAAATTTCTGACTTATTACCCTGAAATAAGTGAAATTTCTGCAATTTCGCCCCAAAATTAGGTAAATTTCTGCATTTTTGTCCCCAAATAAGGGGAATTTCAGCCTTTTTACCTCAAAATAAGGGGAATTTCTGCATTTTTCCCCAAAATATGGGAAATTTCTGCCTTTTTGCCCCAAAATAAGAAAAATTTCTGCAATTTTGTACTAAAATAAAAGAAATTTCTGCCTTTTTGCCCCAAAATAAGAAAATTTCTGCTTTTTTTCTGAAATAAGTCAAATTTCTGCAATTTTGCCCCAAAATAAGAGAAATTTCTGGAATTTTGCCCCAAAATAAGTGAAATTTCTTAGTTTTGCCCCAAAATAAAAAGAATTTCTGTATTTTTGCCCCAACATAGAGAGAATTTCTGCCTTTTTGCCCCACAATTAGAGGAATTTCTACAATTTTGCTCCAAAATACGGGGAATTTCTGCCTTTTTGCCCGAAAATAAGAAGAATGCATACCTTTTTGCCATAAAAAAGGGAAATTTCTTCATTTTTGCTCCAAAATAAGGGGAATTTCTGCTTTTTTGCCTCTAAATAAGTGAAATTTCTGACTTTTCCCCCAAAACAAAGGGAATTTCTGTCTCTTTTGCCCCAAAATAAGGAAAATTTCTGACTTATTACCCTGAAATAAGTGAAATTTCTGCAATTTCGCCCCAAAATAAGGGAAATTTCTGCATTTTTGTCTCCAAATAAGGGGAATTTCAGCCTTTTTACCTCAAAATAAGGGGAATTTCTGCATTTTTCCCCAAAATATGGGAAATTTCTGCCTTTTTGATCCAAAATAAGAAAAATTTCTGCAATTTTGTACTAAAATAAAAGAAATTTCTGCCTTTTTGCCCCAAAATAAGAAAATTTCTGCTTTTTTTCTGAAATAAGTCAAATTTCTGCAATTTTGCCCCAAAATAAGAGAAATTTCTGGAATTTTGCCCCAAAATAAGGGAAATTTCTGCCTTTTTTCCGCCAAATAAGAAGAATTTTAGCCTTTTTACCTAAAAATAAGAGGAATTTCTGCATTTTTGCCACAAAATATAAAAAATTTCTGCCTTTTTGCCCCAAAATAAGGAAAATTTCTGCCTTTTTTCTCTGAAATAATTGAAATTTCTGCAATTTTGCCACAAAATAAGTGAAGTTTCTTCAATTTTTCCCCAAAATAAGGAAAATTTTTGGAATTTTGCCCCAAAATAAGGGGAATGTATACCTTTTGCCACAAAAAAAGGGAAATTTCATTTTTGCTCCAATATAAGGGGAATTTCTGCTTTTTTGCCTCTAAATAAGTGGAATTTCTGTCTTTTTCCCCCAAAACAAAGGGAATTTCTCTCTTTTTTGCCCCAAAATAAGGAAAATATCTGACTTATTACCCTGAAATAAGAGAAATTTCTGAAATTTTGCCCCAAAATAAGAGAAATTTCTGTCTTTTTGCCCCCAAATAAGGGGAATTTTAACCTTTTTACCTCAAAATAAGGGGGATTTCTGCATTTTTGCCCCAAAATATGGGAAAATTGTCCCTTTTTGCCCCAAAATAGGAAAAATTTTTGCAATTTTGTACCAAAATAAAAGAAATTTCTGCCTTTTTGCCCCAAAATAAAAGAATTTCTGCTTTTTTTCAGAAATAAGTGAAATTTCTGCAATTTTGCTCCAAAATAAGTCAAATTTCTGCAATTTTGCCACAAAATATGTGGAATTTCTGGGTTTTGCCCCAAAATATGGAGAATTTCTGTCTTTTTGCCCCAACATATAGAGAATTTTTGCCTTTTTGCCACACAATTACGGGAATTTCTGCAATTTTGCTCTAAAATATGAGGAATTTCTGCCTTTTTGCCCGAAAATAAAAGGAATGCATACCTTTTTGCCATAAAAAAGTGAAATTTCTTCATTTTTGCTCCAAAATAAAGGGAATTTCTGCGTTTTTGCCTCTAAATAAGTGGAATATCTGTCTTCTTCCCCTAAAACAAAGGGAATTTCTGTCTTTTTGCCCCAAAATAAGGAAAATTTCTGACTTATTACCATGAAGTAAGTGAAATTTCTGTAATATAGCCCGAAATAAGGGAAATTTCTGCCTTTTGCCCCCAAATAATGGGAATTTCAGCCTTTTTACCTCAAAATAAGGGGAATTTCTGCATTTTTGCCCAAAATATGGGAAATTTCTGCCTTTTTGTCCCAAAATAAGAAAAATTTTTGCAATTTTGTACCAAAATAAAAAAAAATTTCTGCCTTTTTACCCTAAAATAAGAAAATTTCTGCTTTTTTCTGAAATAAGTCAAATTTCTTCAATTTTGCCCCAAAATAATGGAAATTTCTGGAATTTTGCCACAAAATAAGTGGAATTTCTGAGTTTTGCCCCAAAATAAGGAGAATTTCTGTCTTTTTGCACAAATATAGGGAATTTCTGCCTTTTTGCCCCACAATTGGGGGAATTTCTGCAATTTTGCTCCAAAATACAAGAAATTTCTGCCTTTTTGCCCAAAAATAAGAATAATGCATACCTTTTTGCCATAAAAAAGGGAAATTTCTTCATTTTTGCTCCAAAATAAAAGGAATTTCTGCATTTTTGCCTCTAAATAAGTGGAATATCTGTCTTTTTCCCCCAAAACAAACGGAATTTCTGTCTTTTTGCCCCAAAATAAAAAAAATTTCTGACTTCTTACTCTGAAGTAAGTGAAATTTCTGCAATTTTGCCCCAAAATAATGGAAATTTCTGCCTTTTGCCCCCAAATAATGGGAATTTCAGTCTTTTTACCTCAAAATAAGGGGAATTTCTGCATTTTTGCTTCAAAATATGAGAAATTTCTGCCTTTTTGCCCCAAAATTAGAAAATTTCTGCTTTTTTCTGAAATAAGTGAAATTTCTGCAATTTTGCCCAAAAATAAGTGAAATTTCTGAGTTTTGCCCCAAAATAAGGAGAATTTCTGTCTTTTTGCCCCAACATATAGGGAATTTCTGCGTTTTTGCCCCACAATTAGGGGAATTTCTTTAATTTTGCTCAAAAATACGGGGAATTTCTGCTTTTTTGCCCGAAAATAAAAAGAATGCATACCTGTTTGCCATAAAAAAGGGAAATTTCTTCATTTTTGCTCCAAAATAAGGGGAATTTTCATTTTGCCTCTAAATAAGTGGAATTTCTGTCTTTTTCGCCCAAAACAAAGGGAATTTCTGTCTTTTTTTGCCCCAAAATAAAAAAAATTTCTAACTTATTATCCTGAAATAAGTGAAATTTCTGCAATTTCGCCCCAAAATAAGGGAAATTTCTGCCTTTTTGTCCCCAAATAAGGGGAATTTCAGCCTTTTTACCTCAAAATAAGGGGAATTTCTGCATTTTTCCCCAAAATATGGGAAATTTCTGCCTTTTTGCCCCAAAATAAGAAAAATTTCTGCAATTTTGTACTAAAATAAAAGAAATTTCTGCCTTTTTGCCCCAAAATAAGAAAATTTCTGCTTTTTTTCTGAAATAAGTCAAATTTCTGCAATTTTGCCCCAAAATAAGAGAAATTTCTGGAATTTTGCCCCAAAATAAGTGAAATTTCTTAGTTTTGCCCCAAAATAAAAAGAATATCTGTCTTTTTGCCCCAACATAGAGAGAATTTCTGCCTTTTTGCCCCACAATTAGAGGAATTTCTGCAATTTTGCTCCAAAATACGGGGAATTTCTGCCTTTTTGCCCGAAAATAAGAAGATTGCATACCTTTTTGCCATAAAAAAAGGAAATTTCTTCATTTTTGCTCCAAAATAAAAGGAATTTCTGCTTTTTTGCCTCTAAATAAGTGAAATTTCTGACTTTTTCCCCCAAAACAAAGGGAATTTCTATCTCTTTTGCCCCAAAATAAGGAAAATTTCTGACTTATTACCCTGAAATAAGTGAAATTTCTGCAATTTTGCCCCAAAATGAGGGAAATATCTGCCTTTTTGCCCCCAAATAAGAAGAATTTCAGCCTTTTTACCTAAAAATAAGAGGAATTTCTGCATTTTTGCCACAAAATATTAAAAATTTCTGCCTTTTTGCCCCAAAATAAGGAAAATTTCTGCCTTTTTTCTCTGAAATAAGTGAAATTTCTGCAATTTTGCCACAAAATAAGTGAAGGTTCTGCAATTTTGCCCCAAAATAAGGAAAATTTTTGGAATTTTGCCCCAAAATAAGGGGAATGTATACCTTTTGCCACAAAAAAAGGAAATTT
Source organism: Micromys minutus (assembly GCF_963924665.1). Taxonomy (NCBI): domain Eukaryota; kingdom Metazoa; phylum Chordata; class Mammalia; order Rodentia; family Muridae; genus Micromys; species Micromys minutus. The sequence continues at coordinate 50,148 of NW_027667896.1, read as the reverse complement.
CTTCATTTTTGCTCCAATATAAGGGGAATTTCTGCTTTTTTGCCTCTAAATAAGTGGAATTTCTGTCTTTTTCCCCCAAAACAAAGGGAATTTCTCTCTTTTTTGCCCCAAAATAAGGAAAATATCTGACTTATTACCCTGAAATAAGTGAAATTTCTGCAATTTTGCCCCAAAATAAGAGAAATTTCTGGCTTTTTGCCCCCAAATAAGAGGAATTTTAACCTTTTTACCTCAAAATAAGGGGGATTTCTGAATTTTTGCCCCAAAATATGGGAAAATTCTGCCTTTTTGCCCCAAAATAAAAAAAATTTTTGCAATTTTGTACCAAAATAAAAAAAATTTTCTGCCTTTTTGCTCCAAAATAAAAGAATTTCTGCTTTTTTTCAGAAATAAGTTAAATTTCTGCAATTTTGCTCCAAAATAAGTCAAATTTCTGCAGTTTTGCCCCAAAATAAGTGGAATTTCTGGGTTTTGCCCCAAAATAAGGAGAATTTCTGTCTTTTTGCCCCAACATATAGAGAATTTCTGCCTTTTAGCCACACAATTACGGGAATTTCTGCAATTTTGCTCTAAAATACGAGGAATTTCTGCCTTTTTGCCCGAAAATAAGGGGAATGCATACCTTTTTGCCATAAAAAAGTGAAATTTCTTCATTTTTGCTCCAAAATAAAGGGAATTTCTGCCTTTTTGCCTCTAAATAAGTGGAATATCTGTCTTTTTCCCCCAAAACAAAGGGAATTTCTGTCTTTTTGCCCCAAAATAAGGAAAATTTCTGACTTATTACCATGAAGTAAGTTAAATTTCTGCAATTTTGCCCGAAATAAGGGAAATTTCTGCCTTTTGCCACCAAATAATGGGAATTTCAGCATTTTTACCTCAAAATAATGGGAATTTCTGTATTTTTGCCCCAAAATATGAGAAATTTCTGCCTTTTTGCCCCAAAATAAGAAAAATTTCTGCAATTTTGTACTAAAAGAAATTTCTGCCTTTTTGCTCCAAAATAAGAAAATTTCTGCTTTTTTTTCTGAAATAAGTGAAATTTCTGCAATTTTGCCCAAAAATATGTGGGATTTCTGAGTTTTGCTCCAAAATAAGGAGAATTTCTGTCTTTTTGCCCCATCATATAGGGAATTTCTGCCTTTTTGCCCCACAATTAGGGGAATTTCTGCAATTTTGCTCAAAAATATGGGAAATTTCTGTTTTTTTGCCCGAAAATAAAAAGAATGCATACCTGTTTGCCATAAAAAAGGGAAATTTCTTCATTTTTGCTCCAAAATAATGGGAATTTCTGCTTTTTTGCCTCTAAATAAGTGGAATTTCTGACATTTTCCCCCAAAACAAATGGAATTTCTGTCTTTTTTCCCCAAAATAAGGAAAATTTCTGACTTATTACCCTGAAATAAGTGAAATTTCTGCAATTTCGCCTCAAAATAAGGGAAATTTCTGCATTTTTGTCCCCAAATAAGGGGAACTTCAGCCTTTTTACCTCAAAATAAGGGAAATTTCTGCATTTTTCCCCAAAATATGGGAAATTTCTTCCTTTTTGCCCCAAAATAAGAAAAATTTCTGCAATTTTGTACCAAAATAAAAGAAATTTCTGCCTTTTTGTCCCAAAATAAGAAAATTTCTGCTTTTTTTCTGAAATAAGTCAAATTTCTGCAATTTTGCCCCAAAATAAGAGAAATTTCTGGAATTTTGCCCCAAAATAAGTGAAATTTCTTAGTTTTGCCCCAAAATAAGGAGAATTTCTGTCTTTTTGTCCCAACATATAGGGAATTTCTGCCTTTTTGCCTCACAATTAGGGGAATTTCTGCAATTTTGCTCCAAAATACGGGGAATTTCTGCCTTTTTGCCCGAAAATAAGAAGATTGCATACCTTTTTGCCATAAAAAAGGAAATTTCTTCATTTTTGCTCCAAAATAAGGAGAATTTCTGCTTTTTTGCCTCTAAATAAGTGAAATTTCTGACTTTTTCCCCCAAAACAAAGGGAATTTCTGTCTCTATTGCCCCAAAATAAGGAAAATTTCTGACTTATTACCCTGAAGTAAGTGAAATTTCTGCAATTTTGCCCCAAAATAAGGGAAATTTCTGCCTTTTTGCCCCCAAATAAGAAGAATTTCAGCATTTTTACCTAAAAATAAGAGGAATTTCTGCATTTTTGCCACAAAATATAAAAAATTTCTGCCTTTTTGCCCCAAAATAAGGAAAATTTCTGCCTTTTTTCTCTGAAATAAGTGAAATTTCTGCAATTTTGCCACAGAATAAGGAAAATTTTTGGAATTTTGCCCCAAAATAAGGGGAATGTATACCTTTTGCCACAAAAAAGGGAAATTTCTTCATTTTTGCTCCAATATAAGGGGAATTTCTGCTTTTTTGCCTCTAAATAAGTGGAATTTCTGTCTTTTTCCCCCAAAACAAAGGGAATTTCTCTCTTTTTTGCCCCAAAATAAGGAAAATATCTGACTTATTACCCTGAAATAAGGGAAATTTCTGCAATTTTGCCCCAAAATAAGAGAAATTTCTGCCTTTTTGCCCCCAAATAAAAGGAATTTTAACCTTTTTACCTCAAAATAAGGGGAATTTCTGAATTTTTTCCCCAAAATATGGGAAAATTCTGCCTTTTTGCCCCAAAATAGGAAAAATTTTTGCAATTTTGTACCAAAATAAAAAAAATTTCTGCCTTTTTGCTCCAAAATAAAAGAATTTCTGCTTTTTTTCAGAAATAAGTGAAATTTCTGCAATTTTGCTCCAAAATAAGTCAAATTTCTGCAATTTTGCTCCAAAATAAGTGGAATTTCTGGGTTTTGCCCCAAAATAAGGAGAATTTCTGTCTTTTTGCCCCAACATGTAGAGAATTTCTGCCTTTTTGCCACACAATTACGGGAATTTCTGCAATTTTGCTCTAAAATACGAGGAATTTCTGCCTTTTTGCCCGAAAATTAGGGGAATGCATACCTTTTTGCCATAAAAAAGTAAAATTTCTTCATTTTTGCACCAAAATAAAGGGAATTTCTGCTTTTTTGCCTCTAAATAAGTGGAATATCTGTCTTTTTCCCCCAAAACAAAGAGAATTTCTGTCTTTTTGCCCCAAAATAAGGAAAATTTCTGACTTATTACCATGAAGTAAGTGAAATTTCTGCAATTTTGCCCGAAATAAGGGAAATTTCTGCCTTTTGCCCCCAAATAATAAGAATTTCAGCCTTTTTACCTCAAAATAAGGGGAATTTCTGTATTTTTGCCCCAAAATATGAGAAATTTCTGCCTTTTTCCCCAAAATAAGAAAAATTTCTGCAATTTTGTACTAAAAGAAATTTCTGCCTTTTTGCTCCAAAATAAGAAAATTTCTGCTTTTTTTTCTGAAATAAGTGAAATTTCTGCAATTTTGCCCAAAAATATGTGGGATTTCTGAGTTTTGCCCCAAAATAAGGAGAATTTCTGTCTTTTTGCCCCAACATATAGGAAATTTCTGCCTTTTTGCCCCACAATTAGGGGAATTTCTGCAATTTTGCTCCAAAATACGAGGAATTTCTGCCTTTTTGCCCGAAAATAAGAAGAATGCATACCTGTTTGCCATAAAAAAGGGAAATTTCTTCATTTTTGCTCCAAAATAATGGGAATTTCTGCTTTCTTGCCTCTAAATAAGTGGAATTTCTAACATTTTCCACCAAAACAAAGGGAATTTCTGTCTTTTTTCCCCATAATAAGGAAAATTTCTGACTTATTACCCTGAAATAAGTGAAATTTCTGCAATTTCGCCTCAAAATAAGGGTAATTTCTGCATTTTTATCCCCAAATAAGGGGAATTTCAGCCTTTTTACCTCAAAATAAGGGGAATTTCTGCATTTTTCCCCAAAATATGGGAAATTTCTGCCTTTTTGCCCCAAAATTAGAAAAATTTCTGCAATTTTGTACCAAAATAAAAGAAATTTCTGCCTTTTTGCCCCAAAATAAGAAAATTTCTGCTTTTTTTCTGAAATAAGTCAAATTTCTGCAATTTTGCCCCAAATAAAGGAAATTTCTGGAATTTTGCCCCAAAATAAGTGAAATTTCTTAGTTTTGCCCCAAAATAAAAAGAATTTCTGTCTTTTTGTCCCAACATATAGGGAATTTCTGCCTTTTTGCCTCACAATTAGGGGAATTTCTGCAATTTTGCTCCAAAATACGGGGAATTTCTGCCTTTTTGCCTGAAAATAAGAAGAATGCATACCTTTTTGCCATAAAAAAGGAAATTTTCTTCATTTTTGCTCCAAAATAAGGGGAATTTCTGCTTTTTTGTCTCTAAATAAGTGGAATTTCTGACATTTTCCCCCAAAACAAAGGGAATTTCTGTCTTTTTTGCCCCAAAATAAGGAAAATTTCTGACTTATTACCCTGAAATAAGTGAAATTTCTGCAATTTTGCTCCAAAATAAGGGAAATTTCTGCCTTTTTGCCCTCAAATAAAGGGAATTTCAGCCTTTTTACCTCAAAATAAGAGGAATTTCTCCATTTTTGCCACAAAATATAAAAAATTTCTGCCTTTTTGCCCCAAAATAAGGAAAATTTCTGCCTTTTTTCCCTGAAATAAGTGAAATTTCTGCAATTTTGCCCCAAAATAAGGGAAATTTCAGCAATTTTGCCCCAATGTATAGGAATTTTGTGCAATTTTGCCCCAAAATAAAGGGAATTTCTGACTGTTTGCTCCCGAAAAAAGGAGATTTTCTGTCTTTTTGCCCCAAAATAAGTAGAATTTCTGCCTTTTTCCCGAAAATTATGAGAATTTCTGCAATTTTGCTTCAAAATACGGGGAATTTCTGCCTTTTAGCCCCAAAATAAGGGAATTTCTGCATTTTCCCACAATATTTGGGGAATTTCTGCATTTTACCTCTAAATAAGGGGAATTTCTGCATTTTACCTCAAAATAAGAAGAATTTCTGCCTTTTGCCCCAAAATATGGGGAATTTCTCTTTTTTTGTTCCAAAATAAAAAAAATTTCTTCAATTTTGTACCATAATAAAAGGAATTTTTGCTTTTTGCCCCAAAATAAGGGGAATTTCTGACTTTTTTCCCTGAAATAAATAAAATTTCTGCAATTTTGCCCGAAAATAAGGTAAATTTGTGCCTTTTTGCCCCAAAATGAGGGGAAATTCTGCCTTTTGCCCCAAAATATGGGGAATTTCTGCATTTTACCTCAAAATAAGGGGAATTTCAGCCTTTTTACACCAAAATATGGAGAATTTCTGCCTTTTTGCCTCAAAATAAAGGCAATTTCTGCATTTTTGCACCAATATTAGGGGAATTTCTGCAATTTTGCTCCAAAATACGTGTCATTTCTCCCTTTTTGCCTGAAATTAAGTGGAATTTCTGCCTTTCTCGTCCGAAATAAGTGAAATTTCTTCTATTTTAGCCAAAAATTAGGGATTTCATCTTTTTGCCCCAAAATAAGGGGAATTTCTGCCATTTTGCCCTGAAATATTTGAAATTTCTGCAATTTTACCCCAAAAAAAGGGGAATTTCTGCCTTTTTGCCCCAAAATAAGGGGAATTTCAGCCTTATTACCTCAAAATAAGGGAAATTTCTGCTTTTTGCCACAAAATATGAGGAATTTTGAATTTTTACCCTGAAATAAATGAAATTTCTGCAATTTTGCCCAAAAATAAGGAAAATTTCTGCCTTTTTGCCCCAAAATAAGGGGAATTTCAGCCTTATTACCTCAAAATAACGGGAATTTCTGCCTTTTTGCCCCAAAATAAGGAAAATTTCTACAAATTTGCCTCAAAATAAGGGAAATTTCTCCCTTTTTGCCCAAAAATAAAGGAAATTTCAGCCTTTTTACCTGAAAATAAGTGAAATATCTGCAATTTTGCCCCAAATAAGAGAAATTTTTGCAATTTTGCCTGAACATAAGGTAAATTTCTGCAATTTTACCACAAAATAAAGGAAATTTCTGGAATTTTGCTCCAAAATAAGGGGAATTTCTGATTTTTGCCCCAAAGTATAGGGAGTTTCTGCCTTTTGCCCCAAAATTAGGGGAATTTCTGCAATTTTGCTCCAAAATACAAGAAATTTCTGTTTTTTTGCCCGAAAATAAGAAGAATGCATACCTTTTTGCCATAAAAAGGGGGAATTTTCTTTATATTTGTTCCAAAATAAGGGGAATTTCTGCATTTTTGCCTCTAAATAAGTAAAATTTCTGTCTTTTTCCCCCAAACAAAAAGAATTTCTGTCTTTTTTGCCCCAAAATAAGGGAAATTTCTGACTTATTACCCTGAAATAAGTGAAATTTCTGCAATTTTGTCCCAAAATAAGGGAAATTTCTGCCTTTTTGCCCCCAAATAAGGGGAATTTCAGCCTTTTTACCTCAAAATAAGGGGAATTTCTGCATTTTTGCCCCAAACTATGGGAAATTTCTGCAATTTTGCTCCAAAATAAGTGGAATTTCTGAGTTTTGCCCCAAAATAAGGAGAAATTCTGTCTTTTTGCCCCAACATATAGAGAATTTCTGCTTTTTTACCTTAAGATTAGGAGAGTTTCTGCAATTTTGCTTCAAAATACAGGGAATTTCTGCCTCTTTTCCCGAAAATAAGGGGAACTTCTTCCTTTTTGTGCATTTTTGCCTTAATATTAGGGGAATTTCTGCTATTTTGCTCCAAAATACGGGAAATTTCTGCTTTTTTGCCTGAAATTAAGGGGATTTTCTGCCTTTTTGCCCCCAAAGGAAATTTCTGCAATTTTATCCCAAAATAAGGGGAATTTCTGCCTTTTTGCCTTAAATAAGGGGAATTTCTGCCTTTTTGCCCTGAAATATGTGTAATTTCTGATATTTTACCCCAAAATAAGGTGAATTTCTGCCTCTTTGCCCCAAAATAATGGGAATTTCTGCCTTTTTGCCCCAAAATAAGAAAAATTTTTGCTTCTTTTTCTCTGAAATAAGTGAAATTTCTGCAATTTTGCCCTAAAATAAGGGAAATTTCTGCAATTTTTCCCCATAATAAGGGAAATTTCTGCAATTTTGCCCGAAAATAAAAGGAATTTCTTTTTTTTGCTTCCAAATAAAGGAAATTTCTGCAATTTTGCCCCAAAATATGGGGAATTTCTTCCTTTTGCCCCATATTAAAAGAAATTTCTGCCGTTTTGCCCCAAAATAAAGAAAATTACTGCATTTTATACCACAAAAATTAGGTGAATTACTGCAATTTTGCTCCAAAATACCGGGATTTTCTGCCTTTTTCGCCGAAAAGAAGAAAATTTCTGCCATTTTGCCGCGAAATAAGTGAAATTTCTGCAGTTTTACCCAAAAATAAGAAGAATTTTTGCCTTTTTGCCCCAAAATTAGGGGAATTTCTGCAATTTTGCTCCAAAATACGGGGAATTTCTGCCTTTTTGCCCGAAAAAAAAGGGAATGTATAACTTTTTGACAGAAAAAAGGGAAATTTCTTCACTTTTGCCCCAAAATAAGGGGATTTAATGCCTTTTAGACTCCAAATAAGTGCAATTTCTGCCTTTTCCCCCAAAATAAACGGAATTTCTCTCTTTTTGCCCGAAAATAAAAGGAATTTCTGACTTTTTGCTCTGAAATCAGTGAAATTTCTAAAATTTTTCCCGAAAATAAGGGAAATGACTGCTTTTTGCCCCAAAATAAGGAAAATTTCTGCCTTTTTGCCCCAAAA
>NW_027667896.1:35000-37500 GCF_963924665.1 Micromys minutus | reverse complement strand
TAAACAACCCTGAACCCTAAACACTAAACCCTAAACATCCCTAAACTTTTAATCCTAAACACTATACCCTAAACAATCCTAAACCTTAAACAATCCTAAACTCTTAACCCTAAACCCTAAACCTAAACCACCCTAAATCTTAAACAATCCTAAACCCTAAAACCTAAACCCTAAACACTAAACCCTAAACCCTAAACCTAACAATAACCATAACCCTAACCAAACCCTAATTCTAACAACTCTGCGCATCTGCAACACTCGGTGCATGCGCAACACACTGCACATGCGCACCACTCTAACTCTAGCCCTAACCCTAACTTTAAACTGAACCCGAACCCGAACCCTAACCCTAACCCTAACACTAACCCTAACCCGGGTACAAACCGAAAAGACTGGGACTCTCCGATATGAGCTGCACATCGGAAGTATCTGAAAACGCTGCCCCTGTATCTGAAAAGTTGAAAAGACCCACGAAACACCCAAAACGACTAAGAAGTCCCCGGAATGGGTTGCATGTCAATATTTACTGAATACCCAGCCTCGGTGAATGAAAAGTTGAAAGGACAGTCTAACCAGCCAAAACGACTGGGAAGTCCTCGGAATAAACTGCACGTCCGATATGAATGAAAACGTGCCCCGGTGACTGAAAAGATGAAATGACCTGCGAACCACTCCACAGGACAGGTAAGTCCACGGAATGAGCTGCACGTCGGAGGTAAATGAAAAGTCTACCCGGTGATTGAAATGTTGAAACGACTCGAAATCACCTGAAACGACAGTGAAGTTCACGAAACGGGTTGCACGTCACAAGTCATTAAAAACGCTGCCCAGGTGACTAAGAAGTTTTAACGACACGCGAACCACACAAAACGACTGTGAAATCTCAGTAATAGGTTGCATGTCGTAAATGACTGAAAACGCTTCCTTGGTGACTGAAAAGGTTACACGCTTCGCAAACCTCACTAAACGACTATAAAGTGCCAGAAACATACGGCGCGTGGGTTATAATAGAAAACGTTGCCCCGGATACTGAAAGGGTAAAACGACCCGGAAATGACCCAAAACGACCAGGAAGTTTTTGGAATAGGCTGCACATAAGAAGTGACTGAAAACACTGCCCGACTGACAGAAAAGTTGAAAAGAACTGGGATCCTTCAAAAGCGACAGGCATGTTCCCAGAATAGGCTGCACATTGGAAGTACCTGAAAACGCTTTCCTGGTGAATGAAAAGTTGAAATGAACTGAGTCCCACCCTAAGTGACTGGGAAGTCCATAGAGTAGACTGCACGTAGGGAGTGTTTGAAAACGCTGCCTCGGTAGAAACGATCTGCGAATAACCCAAAACGACTGTGAAGACCTTGGATTAGCTGCACGTTGGTAGTTCCTGAAAACGCTGCCCCGTGACTGAAAGTAGAAACGACAGGCGAAACAGCAAAAACGACTAGGAAGTACCCGGAATAAGATGAACATCGGTTATGACTGAAAACGCTGTCCCGCTGACTGAAGAGTTGAAAGAATGTGTGATTTACAAAAAAAGACTTGGAAGTACCCAGAATGGACTGCACGTCGGAAGTGACTGCAAACTTCACCGGTAAATTTAAATAGACCCGCGAACCTGTTAATGTCTCTGGGAAGACCAAGGAATCAGTTGCACTTTGGGAGTGACTGAAAACAATGCCCGAGTGACTGAAGAGTTGAAACGACCTGGAAACCACACGAAACTACTGGTAATTTTTCGAAATGAGCTGCACATCGGAAATAAGGGAAATGCTACACAGGTGACTGTAAATTTGAAACGATCAGCGAACCAGTCAAAGCAACTGGGAAGTCCACGGAGTGGGTTGCACGTCGGAAGTGATTGAAAACGCTACGCGGGTGACTGAAAAGTTGAAACGACCCGTGCACAAGCCTAAACGACTGGGTAGTCACAGGAATGGGTGACATGTCAGAAGTGACTGAAAACGCTGCACTGTTGACTGAAAAGTTGAAACGAACCGGGAACCACCCGAAACATCTTATAAGTCACCGGAAGGGTTGCCCGTAGAAAGTGACTAAAATCGGTGCGCTGGTGACTTACAAAATTATTCGACCCGCCAACCACACAAAACGACTGTCTCTGAAACGTATTTCATGTCGGTTGTGACGAAAAACACTGCCTCAGAGACTTAAAAAGTTGAAACTATCTGCTATCCACCAAAAGCGACTGGTGAACCCCCGGCACAGCGGCTATTTAAAAGTGACTAAAAACGCTACCCCTAAACAGTGAAATGTAGAAACGAACTGCCCCAGAAACTTTAAAGGTGAAACGGTATGTGAACCACCCGAAATGACTGGGAAGTCCCAGAAATGTGCTGCATAACGTGACTGAAAATGCGTGTCTTGTTACTGAAAAGTTGAATGAAACCGAGAACCACACAAAACAAATGGTAAGTCCATGAAACGGTCTGCACGTCGGACATGACTGACAACGCTGCATCGGTAACTGAATATTGAAACGACA
>NW_027667896.1:27500-30000 GCF_963924665.1 Micromys minutus | reverse complement strand
AAGAAGTCCCCGGAATGGGTTGCATGTCAATATTTACTGAATACCCAGCCTCGGTGAATGAAAAGTTGAAAGGACAGTCTAACCAGCCAAAACGACTGGGAAGTCCTCGGAATAAACTGCACGTCCGATATGAATGAAAACGTGCCCCGGTGACTGAAAAGATGAAATGACCTGCGAACCACTCCACAGGACAGGTAAGTCCACGGAATGAGCTGCACGTCGGAGGTAAATGAAAAGTCTACCCGGTGATTGAAATGTTGAAACGACTCGAAATCACCTGAAACGACAGTGAAGTTCACGAAACGGGTTGCACGTCACAAGTCATTAAAAACGCTGCCCAGGTGACTAAGAAGTTTTAACGACACGCGAACCACACGAAACGACTGTGAAATCTCAGTAATAGGTTGCATGTCGTAAATGACTGAAAACGCTTCCTTGGTGACTGAAAAGGTTACACGCTTCGCAAACCTCACTAAACGACTATAAAGTACCAGAAACATACGGCGTGTGGGTTATAATAGAAAACGTTGCCCCGGATACTGAAAGGGTAAAACGACCCGGAAATGACCCAAAACGACCAGGAAGTTTTTGGAATAGGCTGCACATAAGAAGTGACTGAAAACACTGCCCGACTGACAGAAAAGTTGAAAAGAACTGGGATCCATCAAAAGCGACAGGCATGTTCCCAGAATAGGCTGCACATTGGAAGTACCTGAAAACGCTTTCCTGGTGAATGAAAAGTTGAAATGAACTCAGTCCCACCCTAAGTGACTGGGAAGTCCATAGAGTAGACTGCACGTAGGGAGTGTTTGAAAACGCTGCCTCGGTAGAAACGATCTGCGAATAACCCAAAACGACTGTGAAGACCTTGGATTAGCTGCACGTTGGTAGTTCTTGAAAACGCTGCCCCGTGACTGAAAGTAGAAACGACAGGCGAAACAGCAAAAACGACTAGGAAGTACCCGGAATAAGATGAACATCGGTTATGACTGAAAACGCTGTCCCGCTGACTGAAGAGTTGAAAGAATGTGTGATTTACAAAAAAAGACTTGGAAGTACCCAGAATGGACTGCACGTCGGAAGTGACTGCAAACTTCACCGGTAAATTTAAATAGACCCGCGAACCTGTTAATGTCTCTGGGAAGACCAAGGAATCAGTTGCACTTTGGGAGTGACTGAAAACAATGCCCGAGTGACTGAAGAGTTGAAACGACCTGGAAACCACACGAAACTACTGGTAATTTTTCGAAATGAGCTGCACATCGGAAATAAGTGAAAATGCTACACAGGTGACTGTAAATTTGAAACGATCAGCGAACCAGTCAAAGCAACTGGGAAGTCCACGGAGTGGGTTGCACGTCGGAAGTGATTGAAAACGCTACGCGGGTGACTGAAAAGTTGAAACGACCCGTGCACAAGCCTAAACGACTGGGTAGTCACAGGAATGGGTGACATGTCAGAAGTGACTGAAAACGCTGCACTGTTGACTGAAAAGTTGAAACGAACCGGGAACCACCCGAAACATCTTATAAGTCACCGGAAGGGTTGCCCGTAGAAAGTGACTAAAATCGGTGCGCTGGTGACTTACAAAATTATTCGACCCGCCAACCACACAAAACGACTGTCTCTGAAACGTATTTCATGTCGGTTGTGACGAAAAACACTGCCTCAGAGACTTAAAAAGTTGAAACTATCTGCTATCCACCAAAAGCGACTGGTGAACCCCCGGCACAGCGGCTATTTAAAAGTGACTAAAAACGCTACCCCTAAACAGTGAAATGTAGAAACGAACTGCGCCAGAAACTTTAAAGGTGAAACGGTATGTGAACCACCCGAAATGACTGGGAAGTCCCAGAAATGTGCTGCATAACGTGACTGAAAATGCGTGTCTTGTTACTGAAAAGTTGAATGAAACCGAGAACCACACAAAACAAATGGTAAGTCCATGAAACGGTCTGCACGTCGGACATGACTGACAACGCTGCATCGGTAACTGAATATTGAAACGACACGCGAACCACACAAAAGGATTGAGAGGTCATCAGAACGGGATGCACTTAGAAATTGACAGAAGACACTGCCCATTGACTTAAAGTTGAAATGACCCGCGAATCACCCAAAATGACTAGGAAGTCCCGAGATTAAACTGCACGTTGGAATTAATTGAGAACGCTGCTCTGATGACAGAAAACTTGAACCGTGATCCTCCTTAAACGACTGGAAGACCCGGAATGTGCCGCAGTCCCGCTTACTGTAAAGTTGAAACAACTCACAAACCACCAAAAACGACTGGGAAGGTCACCGAATGGGCTGCACGTAGGAAGTTACGGAAAACGCTGCCCCAAGTGAATGAAAATAGAAAACACTCGCGAACCTCTGAAAACGACTGGGAAGTCTCCGGAATGTGCTTCACATTGGAAGTGACTAAAATGCTTACCGGGTGACTGAAAAGTTCAAACAACCCACAAAATTCACAAAAAGACTGGGAAGTCCTCAGAAT
>NW_027667897.1:0-122590 GCF_963924665.1 Micromys minutus | reverse complement strand
CATATCTATAACTCCAGTACTAAGGAGGCTCTTGTAAAGAGCCACAGGTTCAAGACCAGCCTGGACTCAGAGTGAGATTGTTTGTCTCAAAAATCAAAACAAAATGAATTAACAACAAGAAGTTTGTACCTATCACTTAGATTGAATCATTAATGATGTTTGGCATCCTTCAATTCTCATATACTTCTTTATATGAATGAGAAGCTATACAGTTAAGGGTCGTGTAAATGCTGCATGGTTTCAATCCCTTTCAGGAACACTTCACATTCAATTTAATTTTGAAAGCCATTTTATATGATCCATCAAGGCCACCATTTCAATACATAAAACTTCCCTGCTCCAATTCACAAAGATGTGTGTGTAACTCTAGCACCAATGCAGAAACAGGTATTTCCCAGTACCCTGTACAAGAGAATTTTACAAAATTATTTTATAGAACGATTCTTAATATTTAACATAAGTGGAAGAGCTATTAGCCTTAGAGCTACCTACCCACATAGAAACTCTGACAAAAACCTAGTAATTTGTTTGTTTATCAGACCTCCTCTGAGCATGACTCTACTTTCTTTGGCAAACAATGAACTATTTGCTTCAACTTCCTCTTTGGAAATTATGTTCTAATTTAAACAAATGATGACGTGAGACTAAAACCACTAGGCAGTTGTGGGTCCTGTCTTTTCACTTAGAGTGAAGGGAATGGCCTTTGCTCACTGAGAGTGCTTGTCACCCACCTTTGGACCTTCTGGGTGCCATGTGTGACATAGACAGAGCTCAAGGTTACCATGGCAACATCACTATGAACTTTGACATGAGAGTAAATAGAAGAGGAAGGCATTGCAGACTGTTCTGTTGACACTGTAGTTAAGGAGAACATTACATCCTTTGAAAATGTTAGGAATGACATCACCGTGTGAAAAGCATGGGAGAATATGTTTCCTGAACAGCTAATGCTGGGGAAAGTGGTTTTTGAAGCCCGCACAAATGGCACTAGCAATTCTACAACTGCTGTGGATGTTCTTGGTCTTCCAACATTATTTTTCTCCCAGTCAGAATTAATCACGGCAACAATTTGCCTCAACACATTTACTAATCTCTCTTGAAAACTTTGGGGGTCAAGGGTAGGTTGACAGTTGACTTAATGCAGTGGGCTAGAAAAATTACAGTCCCTTAAACACCGTCAAATACCACAGAAAGCTAAAATGCCAAGACTAGGTCCCAAGATGGAGTGCCGCAGAAGTCACTGAAAAACTTTCAGTAGAGGAAGGTAATCTGCTGGGTGTTAGAAGAAATGCTGTGTGACTGGCTCTGTTGTATATGTTAAAGAAGCACCTTTTGCATTCTACGTGTACTTAATTTGAGAACACTGACAAACATGTGAACTGGTGCGAGTGCACACACATACACACACACACATGCACACACACACACCACATCACATCACATGAGCCCTGCTATGTGGGCTTCGAGAATCTCAGGCAGGTTCTTTCCCTGCTACCTTACAACCCTGAAGCCCTTTAAAACCTTGATTGTTAGGGACGGCCTAGGGTGGGTGGCATCTTTAATCCTAGCACTTGGAAGGCAGAGACAGGAGGATTGCAGTGAGTTTAAGGTCACTTGATCTGCATGATGAGTTCCACACCAGCCAGAGACTACCCAGTGAAACCATGTCTCATACAGAGAAGAGGACACTCCCACTGCACTTGTCTGTGCTCAGAATATAATCCGTATTTTAGTAACATCTTTATTAATTGTTTCAGTTGCTATACTAAATAATGGGTTTCAGCATGACACTTTTACACACACATATGATTATACTTTGCTCATATTCTCTTCCCTATTACCTCTACCTCTCTTGTTAGTTTCACATAAGTAGTTGGTTCCTTGTATATTTTGAGACACCTCTCATACAGCTCAGATTAGCATGGAACTCACTAGTCCATGCTGGCCTTGAACTCAAACTTCAGGCTCTTTCTTGACGTGTTGCAGACATGTGCCAGCATGCCTCAGGACTTTTTTAAAAACAGCAATGGGAACGTAATTCCTCCACTCGCTGCTGGAGTGTGATATTCCTGATTCATTAGTAGATAGACAGACAGGCAAACTTGTTTGCAGTCCATATTCTATTCCGTTGCACCAATGCATTTGACTTTTCTGTCCAAAGTAAAGGTGTGAAATGTGAAGCTCTATGCTGTATTTTAAAAATAAAGTTAAGTCAAGAAGTGTCTTGATTACTCACATCAACGCGTTCTCTGAACTCAGAGTCATATTTTCCCATTAAATAAACAAAATTAATAAGATGAAATTCCATTGGCATTTCCTGACTTTGTAATTAGCACAGAAAGGTTTGTTCACCATTTCCCCACCGAGGAACACAGTCCATACTGTCTCGATGAATTCAATTTTCTTCTGCATTTTCTAATTAAGTTTTGACCACATAGGTCTTCTACCCTGACAGATGTTTATTCCCATTACCACTTTTTTATTTAATCAGTAAGTTCTCAAATTGGAAAATAAAACAAAACACTGGACATTTCTCAATTTTGCTTCATTTGTTGGGGGGAGATCACTTGCTGCTCCATTAACTTATTAGATATTTTCGAGTGACAGCATCTTCAGGCTGGGAGTGCTGATGCATTCCTACAATCCCAGCATTTGGGAGGCAGTCAGAGAAGAATCAGAAGTTCATGAGCAGCCTGAGCTACAGAGCACATAGTGGGCCAGCCTGGTCTGCATAAGACACTGTTTCAAGAAAAATAAGTCACTTAAATAATCATGTATGTGTTTTATGTGTGCATGTGTTTTATATATATATGTATGTGTATTATATGTACGTATGTATACATGTATATGTGTGTGTATATATGTGTGTGTGTGTGTGTGTGTGTGTGTGTGTGTATATATATATATATATATATATATATGTCCAAATTTTACTTAGTTTTATGCCATTGATTTTTTTTCCTGATCTACCAGAAACAAGAAAGCTGAGCCCTCATAAGAAAATCTTTAAAATTTTATTTTATTATCAATTTAATAGCGTCAAGACATTTATAATTAAAATTTTAAATATTTTCTTCTTTAACATCATTTTTTCTGGAAATAAGAATATAAGTCCTTGGTATGTTTAACATTTATAGGGCTAAGGGTTTAATCCTGAATGTCACCAAAAAAGGAGACAGACAGACAGACAGATGACAGACAGGGAGACAGAGAGACTAACAGATATTTCTTTCCAACATAAATTTGGCAGAGTATCTAAGTAGGCTTCTCCAACTACTAAGCAGAGCATCTCCTTTTCAGAAAGTTATATTGTCCTAATTTATTTGATAATCACCACTAATTTCTAATTATGAAGCAGTTGTTTACATATGTCTCCTTGTATAAGTCATTATTACAGTCCACCATGAAATCCCTGCTCTGTTCTCAGGCCCAATTTGTCATTTCCAAAGGAGTCACTCCTACCAATCACCCACATAACCAGGGTGATGCTCCCGGACACATAGATGCTCAAATTTAGTTCTCTTCTGCATTTCCTGATGAATATACATAAGTGTGTGTGTGTGTGTGTGTGTGTGTGTGTGTGTGTGTGTTACCAAATGCCTAACTGTACTTAATTTTGTGCCACTGATTTTTTTTTATCCTACTCCACCATAAACAAGGTGAACCTTCACTGGTACCATCCCATGACCACACTAATATAAGAACCCCAACCCCCATCAGAGGATATGCAGGTTTCCGGTTTTTGACACATAACAACACAGGTGCCATTCACACCCTGCCTCTAGAATGGATGTCCAATGTTGGACCCGAACAATCTGATTTCTTTCCTTTATTGCCTAGGGAGCTTCATTAATTTGTGTACTTTTAAACTGTAAAATAACCTTGACCTGTGCCAGAGTTTTGCCCGAGGCCTTGAACTGGTTAACACGCAGACTTGGGCGTTCTTTTCTTTACCGGGCAGGGTGATTCCTGGAAACATCATGCAAACAGGCTGCTGGTGTTTGCTGTTCGTCCTGCTCCGTTTGGCTTGGAACGTTTGTGAAGTCACTCGGTTCCTACAGAGAGAAGTGAATGACTGTTTGTGGGTACAGGTTGGTTGGTGGTTTTTAAAACCTGGATGGAAGCCCCTGGTTTTGGAGGCTTGGCTCCGTGCACTTGGTCAAACTGTACAAGGGAGCCTTATGTAAGGGGCCATTCATTACACTTCTCAAATGGGCCGTGGGACAGGAGGCATTTCATTGCAGCCCAGCAGTTATTACCATAAAGCCTGAGTATGATATGTAGTCAGTGAGAAACACTAGACCACTCACTCTGCATAACTGAAATTGTGTTAGCCACTGTCTCAGTGGTAAAGTCGCCCCAGAGTGCCCCTCCTCCACAGCACGGAGTAGCTTTCCTTTGCTTATTTCTTTATAAAAAAAATATGTGTATGAATATTTGTACATCACATTCATGCCTGGTAGCCTCAGAGGCCAGGAGAGAGTTTGGTCCCCTGGGCTTGAATTTACAGACAGTCATGAGCCATGAGTGAGTATTAGGAATCGAACCCAGGTCCTCTACCCTCTTTTTTAAATTTTTCCAAATTTTGGATAGTCTCTGTATTTACATTTCTAATGTTATACCTCCCCCCACCTCCCTCAACTTGCTTTCATGAAGGTGCTCCCTCTCCCAATCACCCTCTCCACCTCAGTGCCTTGGCTGTTGATGATGTTTTTCTTCCCATGAGGTTGCAAACCTTTCAGCTCCTTCAGTTCTTTCTCTAGCTCTTTCATTGGGCTCCCCATGTTCAGTCTGATAGTTAGCTGTAAGCATTCTCATCTGTATCTGTCTGACTCTGGCAGAACCTCTGAGGAGGCATCCATGTCTAGTTCCTGACAGAAAGCACTTCTTGGCATCAGCAATAGTACTTGTGTTTGGTGGCTGCAAATGTGGTGGTTCTCCAGGTGAAGCAGTCTCTGTACATCTTTTCTTCAATCCCTGCTTCTCTATTTGACCTTGTATTTCCTCCCCTGTTTTGTTCTCCCTTCTCATAAGGACTGAGGCACCCACATTCTGGTCTTCCTTCTTTTTGAGCTTCATAAGGTCTGTGGATGGTTTTTTGGGTGCTCCGATCCTCTAGCCTCTTTACTCAGTTCTTCATCCAGCGTCTCATATGCCTGACCTCTCCAGACAAAGTAGAGCATAGCCTACAGACCAGGACATAAGGAGAACAAGGACGCAAAGGGGATTCTACAGCATCCTCAAAGCCAGGTTCACGCCTGCGATTCCAGCCCGAGCAAACCTGAAGTGGAGAGGATCACACCGCGTTTGAAGCCAGCCTGGGCTCTGTACAGTGCATTTTGGACCAGCCTACAGGGTGAGACCCCACTTTAACTTTTTTAATAAAATAAAATATCTTTGATCAATAAAGTCCAACTAACCCTTAAACTTACCAGCATTTGAGGACAGAGAGTTCTAGGTTTGAATCCCAGGTTGAACTGCACATAGCAGCTGCTTGTTACGGATCCCATGTTCAAACTACAGGAAGATACAATTGTGCATTGTCAGAATGTTGATCCCCAATGCAAGAGAGATATCAGATATGGACTTCTAAGGGGGCGATTGTGTCCGGAGGATTCTGTCTTCACAGTGGATAAATGGCATTATCCAGTGAGTGGGTTAATTATCAAGGGGATGGATGCTGAACAAGAAATTTAATTCAGTTATTTCCCTCCCTCCATCCCTCTCCCTTACCCCTCCCCCTTCCCCTCTCCCTCTTCTTCTCTCTCTATCCCCCTCTCTCCATTGCTAGGTCACCCCTGTACTTCCAAACCTCCAGAATAGTAAAATAATCTCTTTTTAAAATTATTATTAAACATTATGGCGTATGCATCCTATTATATCATATTAAAACAGTCTAAAGTAAAGCATGCTGATACATGCTTGTGATGCCAACATTTGGGCAGCAGAAATCAAAAGGACACAAGTTCAAAGCCACTCAGGGCTACATCACAAGACCCTGTCTCATTTTTTTAATCATCTAAGGCACAAAACTGGTACTGAGAAGCCAGTCTGTCGCTGTCACACATACCTGAAAATGTGGGAATATCTTTGGTTCTGGGTAGTGAAGAGAGGCTACATGGTTCAGAGGTTCAGGGAAAAAATATCTAGGTTGGATGTGAGGTATGATAGGGCAGGCTCTGCGGAGAATGGGGAGGAAGAGGGAAAACACTGGATACCTGCCACTTCACAGAGATGAGACCAGTGATCATGACCAGAATGCTGAGAGAAACACAGCTGGAAAGGCAACCCTGAAGAGGTCCCAGGTTGACATCAGGAGCCACGTACTTGGGATGAGAACAAACACTACACTTGTGTTCACTTGCAAGAAGCCAGGACTATGTTCAGTTCCTATAACTTCGTGGCCGGCAGATTCAAGAGCTTCCCCAAAGAGATATCTAAGCAGCAAAGCACCAGGAAAATGGTAATGAGGACTCCACATGTCGGAATGTGATTATAGGCGCACACCAATCCAACAGGGGCAGATACTAGCTCTGCGACAAGAGCCCCGTATGAAAGAAACACTGCTAGGTCACCTGTTTGCCAGTGTATTCACTGAGAGGCTTCAATGCTCTCAAACCTGACAAGCCTGGGGCTCAAAGCATGCTTCAAGTGCATTTCTTAGATTTTCAGGATGAACACACAGTAATACATCAGTTTTTAAGAAAAGATTATTAATAATAATCCTGGGAAGAAAAGCCTCACTGGTTAACAATACTTCAAAACAATAAGTCTTTGAATGAGGTGGATAACGATGCATCTTAATTAAACACCTGTTATTTGTTGGTTTCTTCAGACCCTGTGAATTATGGACTATCAAACTACATCCTTCAGGACAAAGCTGTCCTGCAGCTGCCTAGTTTTATAAAGTTTTATTGAAACATACCCGTTTGTTATGTTATGGCTATGCTATGTTTGGCTATAGCTGAAATTATGTGTGGCCTGAAACTGGTGGGTGGATGGGGGTGGGTGGCACACACCTGTAATCCCAGCCCTATGATAGGAATACGTTAGGTCCCATATCAACCGGTGCTACATACCCAGGTTGAGCCTAGCCTGAGTTACAATGGCAGTATTAGCAACATTGTTGGAAATCTAGGACATACGCAGCAGGTTAGATATTCTGATGTAGTTAAAAGAGAGTAATTCTGGGATGTGGGGGTTGAGCTTCGTGATAGGGAAAAGTTTGTGTCAATTCTGAGAACAGCACAGATTGACAGGCCTGACCATGACAATGACCATGCTGATGAGAAAGATGGTGGTAAGGATGTCCCAAATCCAATCCAATCTAATCATGATGTACTAATGCTCCAGACCTATGCCTTAGCTGGCTTTCTAGACCTCCGGTTATCTGACCTTATTGGCCTCTTTACCTTTCTTGCCCTTTGCCTTACATTACACACTCACATACATATGTATGTACTTTATTTTCTGAATTCCATTCTGACTGTAATTTCCTCAGTTACTCAAATGATCTCACACCATGAGATCTTACACCATGATCGCACAAGGCCATTGACCAGTTTTCTTCTCTGGTGCAGGATGTGTTCAACTTGTGCTAAAACTTCAGTCCATTCATTGTGAATCTCCCCCCATCCCCTCCCTTCCTCTCCCTTCCCCCTCTGGATTCCATTCTTTAACTTCTCCAAGGCTATATTCAATACATCATCAAATACGCAATATATTAAACACTCCCATCAAGGTTCCTCCAGCATCGCTACGGTCAACCCATTTGACATATTCTTAACTAAACAATACTTTGTGTGTGTGTAAAAGCCTCTGGTCACAGCCTGGCCACACAGAAGCAACCTCATTCTTGGCCCTGTGAATGAAGGAGTGCGTTACAACGATGGGAGATGCACCTTTATGGTTGTGATCTGACCAATTCGACCAAACAGAAATTTTAGAATGGGAGACTTGTAAGAAATCGGAGCAGTAAATACTTTCTTTCCAAGTTTTGAAAAGCTCTTAAACACTCCAATTAAGAGATAGACTTGAACTCGTGGGAAGTATTAAATCCATAAAATAACATTCTTGGGATAGTTATTTAACTGGGGGTTTAACTGGGGTCATGGTGGCATGTGTCTCTATCTTGCCAGGACTTGGGAGGTCAAAGCTCCCAAGTTTAAGGCTGTTTTAAGCTACATAGCAAGTTTTAGGCCACCTGAACTACACAGCAAGACACTGTTGCTAGGTTAAATGATAAAAACAGACAGAACTCTTGTTTAGGGACGTCACTGAGGCAGAAGAGTTATTAGAAAACAAAATGAAGAAGAGATTACATGTAGATGGTTGTGGTTAATTTTTTCTATCATGGGAGGAAAGCCCTAGGAGAGATGGGTCACTGTGACCCTTCAGCTTTGTAAACTTCTACCCGTGTACAGTAAGGCATATTCTCCTTTCTTTTTAAAAAAGCATGTATTTATTTTTATTTTATACGTATGAGTGTTTTCCTGCATACATGTCTAGCTATGCATCATGCCTGTGGAGGCCAGAAGAAAGCATCAGTTCCCCTGGAGCTGGGGTTACAGGTGGTTGTGATTGACCATGTGGGTCCTGAGATTTGAACTTGGTTCCTAGGAACAGGCAGCCAATGTTCTTAACATTGTGCCATTTCTTGAGCTAATGTATTCTTCTTTCCATTCATTGTAACCACAACAGTGACTTGGGTATCACGGATGCTCAGAGCGATCACTGATGCTGAGTGATTGCCACTCGTGAGGCCTGCTGCCATTTGTTTTCCTTAAGAAAGAGGATAGATACACAGGCTTTGGAAAGGAAGGTTTAGGAAGACTTAACTTGGTTATCTCATACCTTGGTTATCTGATACCTGAAAGGATCAGCTAAAAACTGGTTGCTAGGAATTGGAGGTATGGCTCGGCGACAGAATCCTTGCCTAGCATGCACAAGACCTTGACTTTGGTCCACAGCTTCCTCCCTTCGAAGCTTCTTTTTGCCACATAGAGATTCCACACTATGGAAAAGGTAAGTGTAAAAATCCATACTTCATAAGTATAATTTTCCCTGAAGGGGTGGACTAAAGACAATTTATTGTCATAATTCCTTTGAGCCTGACAAACAATATGTGATATTCTCATTCATACCTTTAAGGGACAGAGAAAAGTTCCCAAGTGGGTGACTGAATCACTGTATCCTGAGTTCAGATGCCCTGCCCCTTCTAAGACTAAAAACACGCAGCGTCTACACTTGCATTAAAAACAAATCCTCATAGACGTGGTGGCTCATCTGATGTCAGCTTGAAGCAACTCATTACTGAGTTCTCTGGTGGCTACCAACTAAGACCATGTCTAGAAGGCAGTGTCTTTGAGTATGAGCATTATGACACTGGATGTATAAGTAAGCAGAACAAGTTTTCATCTTGCCTGAAGAATCACTTTCTATCTCGGTAAATGGCTGTAGTGACAAAAAAATAAATCATGTTGTTCTTGAGTTTGTCATTTTCAAGAAAAACTTTCTTGGGTGAGTTAATACAATGTTTTTTTTTTTTTTTTTTTTTTTAATTAAATTTTCCCCAAATAAAGTGTCTTCAGCAGAGACTAGAGGTTTCTGTAGTCCAAGCTAGGATCAATGGTAATGACCCTTCATATTGATGAGAGTTGACTTCCTTCCCTGCAAGGCATCAACTTTCAAACATGCTGAGCCTTGGGTCTGTGGAGATTTCACAGCAGCAGTGAACCACACGAACCACCCAGATGTCCTGCTTAGCCTTTCTCCAACAAATCACATACAAAGTCCTTCTCCTATCACTAAGGTTGGTGGATCATACACACTCTTACACACACAGAGACACACATACATACACACATACACAAACACACACACAAGGTGTTTATAGACTACCCACCTCCTCTATAACTACTGTATTTTGGAAGTGGGAGCAAACTTTGGAAAAGAGAGCAATATGGGCGAAGCATTGCTTAAACTCAGGAACAGCTCAGTCTACTCTGGTAACCAAGTGCATCACACAGAAAGGAAAACAGTAGGAATTGCTAACAGAGCATAGATGGTTGTAAAACACCATAGTGATATCATATGTGTGGGAAGAGAAAGAAGTGAGCTGAGTCTATAGGACAGAGATGGGGCTCCAAGAGAAAAAAACAGTATCCAGCAGGACATAGGCTGTTATTGTTCTAACTTCCCCCAAGGCGGAGCAAAAAGATTCCCACTGACTTTATCAAGAGACAAAGCAATTGAATGGTCAATTGCCTGCACAAGCCAACCTTTGGTCTGAAGACATTTTTCCCTCTGAACAATGGCAGATTCTAATACACGAGTTCTATAATTTATCAGCAGACCATCATACCATTTACTGTTTGGCAACTTCGATTTTGCTAAGTTACCATCACAGGGCTGGTGTCAGCAAATATGATTCAAACACTTAATTCTTTATAGTCATAGCTCTTCAGAGAGGACCCAACAGACCAACAGAACATGCTCGATACATGATCTCAGTACTCTTTATGGCTGGCTCAGCCTGCTTTCTTATAGGACCCAGGTCCACCGCCCAAGAGTAGAAGTGTAATGTAGGAATGTAAGGAAAATAAACCCCCATATAAAACCTTCCCAAATAGCTTTTGGTCATGGTGTTTCATCACACTAATAGTAACTCTAACTAAGGCAATTGCTCTCCCAAATTCTTATAATAACCACAATACTAGTAGGTTTTTTACTGGGTTTTCAGTTTCTTATAATTTCTAGATTAGATGAGGGGATAATATTCTCGCATAATTCAGTACCTGGACATGCCTTCCCTCATTTATAAGGAGGAAGAAGGGAGGATTCTCTCTCTATCCTACCTTTTGTATTTTCTCCCCACCAGAGCTCTTTATAGAGGATGAAGAATATTTTATCTTCCTTTTAAGTTTAGAGTCAAACAGCATGGGAATCTGGAGGAAGGAGATGATGGAGAAGCTATGGAAGAATGATGCTTACTGGTTGGGTCTTTATGATTTGCTCAGCCTGCTCTCTTATAGGACTCATGACTACTAGCCTAGGAGTAGCACCCACAATGACTAGGCCCTCCTACCTCAATGAATAATTAAGAAAATGCACTTCAAACTTGGCTAAGGCCCTATAATATGCAAATTTTTTTCCTCAGTTGAAGTTATCTCCTCTCAGATGACATAGCTTGTGCCAAGGTGACATTAAAGACCAACTGGCATACCAGTTGTAGTCTTTTGCATAGAGTTCAGGGCAGTTGTGGTGAGCACAGTGGGAACATTTTCTACAATCACATCTTGACATTGTGGTCCAAAATGGGAAGACTCACTGGGTGGCTTCAGATGCAAGGGCAAATCCAAGGTCTCTTTCTACTCCAGCATCTTCCAGTTGTGGAATGTTCCTGGCTGAATCTGATGGGCCACCGTAGTTCCCTGACCAGTCTTCTGTAGTAGTGTATCACATTTCACTCTTCTCCCATGTGAACTTCCCCTTAGATACAGACAATCATAATCACCTTTAGAGTCTCAGAGTCTACTTCAGGCTTCACAGGCTGTCGGGATTCAACACTAACTACTGGACAGGAGAAAGGACATTTTACATTCCACCTGTTACGTTTCCTTCCCACTACGGCTCTCTACAGAGGATGAAGTGGTGGCTGTTGGTCTTTCAACTTCAGAGTCCTAGCACTGCAGTTCTGTTGGTCTGTTGGATCCTCGCTGATAAGCTGCAACCTTACAGAATTGTGTGATGAATAGCTGTACTTGATGACATTCAGTCCTACTGAATGAATATGTAATTGGAGGGAAAGTGGACATAACAAACAGATGCATTTTTGATCTTGGAGAGCCCTATGAGAATGTGTTAAATAAGTCCTGATCTTTCTTCTTCTTGTGACCCTCTTGGATTATAGAAGTTCTCTCTCCTTTTTGTCACTTTTGTAGATTGGGATTTCATGTCTGTTAGTTCCTAAAAGACACTAACCCTTGGGGAAAAGAAGAGTCTCTCCAACTGTCCTTGGACCAAACAAGCACATTCAGTTTGTTACCAGAGAACTCTGAAGGTGACAGCATTGTCTCAATCACTACCAAAGGACTCTGGAGGAGATAGTGTTATCCCAACATGGTCACTCAGTACACTGCTATAAGAGTCTGAAGGAGACAGCACTGTTCCCAGCACAGTGATTCAGTGTGCTGCCATAAGACCCTGGAGAAAACACTATTGTCCCAACATGGTCACAGCCTCCGATGGTCTGCAGAATAGAGAGAAAACCTTAGGAAAAGACAAAAGTTGATCTATGTCTCTTTTGAAAGGTCTCTCCTTGGTCCCTGGTTTTCAATCAGATTCCAGAATGAGATCCGTAAGGTCCCACTTACTTCTCTTTCTCTTCCCATCGTCTCACCCTAAACTCCAACAGCTCCTCTCTCTAATGCAGCATGCCCTTGTCTCAGAACCTTTGTACAGATCCTTCCTTACTGATAACCCCAAGTTACTACTTACTATGTTTTATTTGGGCTGCTCTTAACTCCAATTGGCTAGCCGTCAGGGCTACATTCTCTGAATTCCTAACCCATGGGAGATTCTCATTTCTCCTCCCCTGCACCCTCTTCTTCCTCCTGCTTCTTCTCTGACCCCAAGTCCTTGAAACCTCAACACCACCTATAAGTCTTATGCCCAGCTATTGGGTATTAGCATCTTTATTTGCCAATCATGAATAACTTGGGGAAAGGGTTACTTAGTGTCTATGAGGGGACTCTCTTGTCTCTGGGGCAACCAGTCTCGGGAGCCCAAAATTAACATTAGAACACAAACAGCATCAGGCCAACCCACTACATCCTTCCTCCTTTCTTGTCTGGGTTTCCATCGTTGTGCTAAAAACACGATAACCAAAATCAACTTGAGGAGGAAAGGGTTTATTTTCTCTTATATCTTGTAGTTGTCCATCATCTAGGGAAGTCAGAGCAGGAACCTGAAAGCAGGAGCTTAAGCAGAGGCCATGGAGGGATGCTGATTACTAGCTTGATCTTCCCGGTTGGTCAGTTGGCTTTCTTATACCATTCAGGACCACCTGCTTAGGGATTGTACCACCTACAATGGAGACCCTCCTACATCAATAGCAAATCAAGAAAATCCACTACATAGTTGCCTAAGCTTATGGAGGCATTTTTTTCAATGAGTGTACTCTCTTCACAAATAATTCTAGCTTGTGTCCAATTAACATGAAACTAGAAACACACCTTTCTTTAAAAGCAGATCTCCATCAAAATATCCCTGCTTCACAGCATACTTCCCCCATTCTAGACAGATGGCTCCGTTATCTGATATATTTCCATCTGGATCATTTGTTGTATGTGTATGTGAGCACAAGGTGCCTGTGTGTAGGTTCATTTGTGGGCAGTGGTGCACATTAGTTCACATGTGGGAGTGCCCATGTATACGGATCCCAGAGGTTGACATTTTGTATCTTTATTCTTTGCTTCTCCTGGAAGCCAGGGTTCCTTCTTGAATACAGAACTCCCAATTGGGCATCTCTCAGTAGCAATCTTGGTCTGGGGAATCCCTTGTCTTGACTTCCGATCTCGGGGGTTGCAGGTGGGCAACCAAGCCCTCCTGGCTCCAGTCTTCACGTTTGCATGACCAACATTTTGTACACATACCTATCTTTCTAAACCCTTTGTGGTATTCCACATATTTACCAAAATTACACAGACAGGCAACAACTCTATTCTGAACAAACTCTAGCTTTGCTCCATAATTTTTTAAATTAAAGACTAAGGTTGGTAACTTTGGATGAGATGGTGAGAAAAGAAACAGAGGTACAGAGCCAGGGTACAGTTGCCGAGAAGGGGGCCTGATGGAGCTAAGGGGGCATCTGTGACATCCTCAGCATCACAGGCACCTTATCCCTGAAGTGGATCTAGCCTTAAAAGACAAATGTATACTTTAAGTATACTGTGTTTTGGCCTGGGGCAGTTGCAGACTAACACTCTAGGCCATGATCGGTTATTTAGTCCTTTTATTTTATTTTTTCCATAAAAGGAAACCATGAGAATCCTGAATCCCTGGAGCAAAGCACTAGAGGGAATAGGGAACCCAGCAGAATGAAGGCAGGGGACGCTAGGAGCAAATGCTCCTTATATTTACCTTTGTAGGCCAGAGTGTGGAAGGGTACAGGGTGATTGGGACTGAAAGAATTCAGCAGACAGTGTTGCCAAGGTTGGGAAATAAGGACGGGTTTCACTACCCAACAGTGGGTTAAGGGAACTGTGGAAGGCAAATATCAGACTGTGGGTTGATGGTAAGGTGATACATGATTGGACAGTGAAGAGGTAGGCGGAAGAAAGATGGGGAAATGGAAGAGGAGGAGATTGAGAAGAAAATCAAGATGGAGCTGGAGAAAGAGGACCTAGATTCTGGTGGCAATAATTGGCGATAGGTGGATATGAATATTCTTAAGGGATTCTATAGTTCTTTTTATCTCTTATAGAAGGGCAGTTTGTATCTTTGTCCACTGGATTTAATCTTATTGTGTAGAGGATTTGTGGATTGAGAATTCAATATATAAACCTACATGAAAAGATACCGGGCCATAAGTCATGTTTGTGCTGGGCAGTGGAAGAAAGAAACACTCCAGGGCGGTTATATCCACCCGGGACAGAAGCACCAGGGCTGGTGAACTACCTGGAAAGGGAATCACCTGGAGAGGGCGGCTTGCTGACCAAGTGACAGAGTCCGTGAGCTTGGCTCCGTACTAGAGCGGCGTCCGCAAAGTGAGACTGCAGAGGCCGATAAAGGGATGAGCCATCCATAAAGAATTTATAGCGACATCAGACATCAAGTGCTTGAATCTGAGATGCTTCAATTAAGCCGAATTTTGGCTACCTTCAGAGTTACCCATTTCCCAGTCTTCTTTCTCTTTTCCTTTTGAATGACCTCAGACCTGATCTCTTTAGTGCTCTTCTAATATACTTAACAAGGAAGTGTGCGTCTCTATTTAGCCAAACTTCCTGAAAAATCTTCCTGCTCCCTGCAGGAATGGTGATGTCCCAATCCTGCCCCATGCTGTATGCTTAGACTACCGTGAGAGAAATAATTTTTAAAAAAAGTACACCACAATCCTTTTTTGAAAATTGAAACTAGGCATGGTGACATATACCTGTAATCCCAGCACCCAGGAGGCTGAGGGTTTGCAAGTGTGGGACCAGCCTGGGCTATTTTAGAAAAAAAAAAAAGTATAGCTGAGCCTAGAAGTCCATGTAGCTTGCTCCTTCCACCTAGAGAAAAGTCCCCGGACCATGATGCACACGAGAGTAGTCTCCCCACCCCCACCCCTACCCCCCATAGTCACTGTTAACCCCACAAGAAGATAGCTTTCCCTCCCCCTCCCTGCTCCGTTCAGCAGCAAGGTGTCATCCATCATCTCTCCTAGAAAAAAATAATTAAGTACTTACTGTATACAAAATCATAAAATCTGACAGAAGAGGAGTGTGTTTACCCGAAGGTATGCTACCCAGGCCCTTCCAAAAATTAATGATGTCTTATTTATAGGAAGCCCCATGCAACGGGAAACGTCTCATTTCCAGGACGGCCATTACCTTGCCCAACCTTCCTCTCTCATCTACAAAATTCACATAACCATGGACCATGGACTTGGGTTGTCTCATTCATCTGTAAACGTGCATCAAGATGTCGTATAACCACTCGTGAAAACTGGTTATGCTCCCAGACAAAAAACATAAATAAAAAATAAATATACCAAGCCCCTGGTCAGCAAGCAGTCAGCGTGACCCAGGGGCAGAGACTGGGTGCCCCTCACTGGCCTTTTCTATCCCTCTTTGGTGCCAAACAGACTCAATACTGCCACCTTGCCAGCTTCCTCTTCTCAGCACCAGACAACTGGTCCTTCGGGACACTGAGGTTCAGCTACTCGCAGAGCCTGTGCCTGTGTCTACGGTTTAGCCCTTACATGTTATAAACTCCATCCGGGTCAGCTAGCACCAGGGGAAGGAAAGGCTGGTGAACACCAACAGCACAGGATGTTTCAAGTGTATGCTTTAAGAGAAATCTAAAAAACGATATAGACTAATCGGCAGAAAAGTTTAAAAATATGAAATAACACAACGGGATATTACGATTGCTTTTTAGCCCATCTTTAAGCTATTCTCACGCACATCTGCCTGTCAAAACTATTTTTAAGACTGTGTTCTGAAGACTGTATTCTGTGGTTATTTGATAAAATTGCCCGGGACGGGGTGGAGAGGCAATAGCAGTCAGCATTCTTTGGTTTTGTTGTTTTAAATTTTATTTACTTATTTGGTGTGTGTGTGTGTGTGTGTGTGTGTGTGTGTGTGTGTGTGGTGTTGTTGCCATGGTTTCCACGTAGAAAGCCCGTTATATCCTTCCACCACGTGTGTTAGAGGAATTAAATTTAGGTGGTCAGACTTGGCTAGCAAAAACCCCTTTCCCCTGTGGAGACATCTTACCTCAAAGTAAAAGTTCTTGGTGACACACCCCTTCCCAGTTGCTTGAGATCATATAAGCTGTTTCCAGGAGATTCAGGTTCCCAGCTTTTGGGTTGTTTCCTGACTCGCAGGTCAGACAGCTATAAGGAAGGGGAACTAGGACGGCAGGAGATTCGAACGCCAATGCGGTCCTTCTGAGGCTTGGAAAGGTCCCACTCAGACCCACTTATCACAAATCTACGTCATGCAAGTTCCCAGATGCTTCCTGTGCTGCTAAGTGTGAGACGCCAGGCAAGCTCTAGGAGCCCCTTCCTGCAACCCCCAACACAGTACTGTTCTGCAAGATTTCTACATAGCTTTCACACCTCCTTGATGATAACCTAGCAATAAAAAAACTAACTCTGTGGGAGTAAACGCCTCCTGCTCAAGCCACAGCCCTGAGTTCTGGGAAAGCCCTGAACGAATGACCTTCTATGCCTCCTGAGGGTTGTGGGGCCTCCAAAGGGAGCCAAGGTTGGGGGAATAAAAAACCTCTGCCTCCATCATCAAAGTCCATTTGAGGGTCAGAAGCTGCTGTGTTTGCTGACCCTTAAGTCACAGTAAATCATTTACCTATGGAGGACAGCAGGAGGACTCACAGCACAGCTCTTCGAAGTCAGCTGGGATAATACATCCAGCTCCCTCTTTGCCTTCCCTTACCATATCTTTTCCTTCTGAGCCAGATGGTTTAGCCTTTGCTCTTCCACCAGGGGGCGCCAGCAGGAACTCGGGTTGGCCACCACTTCCAATCAGATTTGGGACCTTGAGTGCCTGCCTGGTGATAGAGGAAAAATAGAAACCACAGAAGCCAAAACAGTCCTGTCTGTCTGGCTGCCAGCCACAACCATGTGTGATCCTGAGAGCTCGTCAGAGTCAGAATGGCCCAGGCAATGCTTGCTAAAGGGCTGTGTCGCTCAGACCTATGTTGTGATCTTAAAGCAGGCAGCCGCCCAAGGCTTGAGCAGCACCCGAGGCTTCTTAGGGAAGCGCCAGCCTACTCGCCTTGAGTTTGTTTGCTTCCGGAACATCTCCAGTCATCACAAGCCTCTGTGAGCAGACATCATCAGTCCCTCTGAGTTCTGGTATCTACTTCTGTTTCTTCAGCTCCGTCCCAGCCCCGCTGGCCCCAGACTGCTTTGGCTTTGGCTACCATGAACTCACGGGGCATCTATGTCCCTGAGCCTGGCTTGAGGTCCTTCCATAGGAGCATATGGGTCACCTGTGGGGGTCTAGTGCCTGATGCTGATGGAGAGATGAAGGGTGGTTAACAAGGACTGCTTCCTAACCTCGAGGAGCTCACGAATGTCACCCAGTTTGTCCTGGCAGCTCGCTGCAGTTTATAAAGTAACAGCTATCTGGATAGCCTTTTAAAATTATTATTATTGCTGTTGTTGTAGTGATCACTGAAAATAAATGGTTGAAACCTCAGGCTCTGAAGCTGTAACAATTTCATTCAGGTTCCAGCTGCCTGTTACTAGCAGAACGACCCACTTTGTCTTCTGTAGTGTGTGTGTGTGTGTGTGTGTGTGTGTGTGTGTGTGTGTGTGTGTGTAAGTATGTGAATGTGTGTGCATGTGTGTGTGTAAGTATGTGAATGTGTGTGCATGTGTGTATGTAAGTATGTGAATGTGTGTGCATGTGTGTGTGTTTTTAGGATGTGTGTATGTGGAGACCCATACCACAGAATGTGTGTGTATGTATGTGTTTTTAGGATGTGTGTATGTAGAGACCCATACCACAGAATGTGTGTGGAGGTCAGAAGACAACTTTGTGGAATAGATTTCTTCCTCTCACCTTGGACTCCAGCAACTAAGTGAATTGTTGCTGACCCTGCCTTCTGATTAGCCTTGGTATTCACATACCAAGATAACAAAGAATATAGAGATAGCTCAGCAGTAAAGAGCGTTTACAATTCTTCTAGAATACCAAAGTATACCGAGGGACATACACTGTCTGTAACTACAGCTCAGGTGATCTGACACCCTCTTCTGACCTCCACAGATAACTCTATGCACATACGTACACCCACCCACCCACCCACCCACACACACACACACACACACAAACCTCTGACTTAACCAACAGAAAAAAGAATATATATACATATATATATATATATATATATATATATATATATATATATATATATATATATATGTAGTGTGTGTATGTGTGTGTGTGTGTGTGTACCTAGCCAGATTTTTCTCAAAAACAAACAAAAAGACTAATAATGGTGAGGATAATTAAGGTTTTTTTTAACTACTTCATGCAATCTTATGAGGACTGAGCGAGACCGTGTGTGTAGACTTAAGGCAGTGCCGACCCCATGCCCTGTGCGCAGCACAGAGGGTCTGGACTTCAGCTGTAGATGGAACTTCACTGTGTACACCTCTGTTTCCCCATCTATAAAATGCCCACGGCACTGCCTGCCCTTTGTCCCTGTCTCGAGTAGTATTTATCAAAGGTTAACCTTGCTGCAGGTCCTGTTGTAAACCCTTTGGGTACTGGTGGATTTACTACGACCTGCATCCTGGTTCTGTGTACGAAGAAACTGAGGCTCACAAGTTGATGACCATGCAGCTAGGGTCACAGATGGAAGTGGCATTCAAGTCCAAGCTGGACAGTTGGGTCCAGAGCCTGCCTTCTTACTCCTGATACCATGAAGCTTTACATAGGGAGGATTTCAACCGAGCCTGGGAGCAGGGAAACACTGCACACACACCAGATTGTGACTGCGTGCTCAGCCTCTTACTGTTTGGCCTTCAGCTGGGGTCCTTAAGCAAACAAGGCATGGAGTTGGGGACTGCTCTAGATGGCCCTGGGCATTTGTCTCAGCAGCTAGCACTTCTGAAATTTGTGGCTAAGAAGAGGGATGGATGTTCAATCCCCAGTACTATAGAATGTGATCTTGTTAGTGGAGCCTTTGCAAGTGGAATGGAAGTAAACTGGAGGTACTGGAGTGAGCTTTCATGGACACCACTGCTGTCCTTCTTCAGCGGAAATGTCTGGGTCCAGCCATGTTCTGAGTGGAGTTCCTGTGGAGACTCAAGTAGAGCCATGCGTTAGAGTGACAGCAGACGAAGCCAGCCAGCATTTACAGCAACAGGAACTAGGAACCAGCCATTGAAGAGGTGTCCCAGCCTCCCCAGAGCAGGCAGAGTCTTGTATATGCACATATGTATATGGGTGCACTATTTTGCTCTATCTCATTATTGGAGACAGGGCCACTCAAATTCAGTGTCACTTAAAAATTAGGCTAGACTGGATCTTCAATGAGCTTTAGGAATAAAGTATCCCTATGCTTTACCAAATTTTAGACTATATATATTTGGTTGGCACACAAGCATTCACTTTTCCTGTAAATAGCAGGTTCACAAGACTATATTCTGGTTGTCTGCCTGCCTGTCTTCCTTTCTCCCTCCCTCCCTCCCTCCCTCCCTCCCTTCTTCCCTTCCTTCCTTCCTTCCTTCTTTTCTGTGAACAGTAGCAGAATGACCCAGATTATCAGTAGATATTCAGCATGTTCACATCAATGTAAGCAGTGCCCAGACAAAGAATAAAGACATTAACCACCACTACCCTAACCCCGCCCCCCCAGCCCCTTCCAACCACCGACAACAAGAGCCTCTATCCTGACCTCTAACATCACAGATTGGTTTTGCCTGGTTTTGAGTTGACATAAATGGGATTTCCCAGTACTCGTTTGTGTCTGGATTCTTTGCTCCATGGATGTTTTCGAGCTTTGCCTGCGTTTTGCATAGCAAGCCACTCATTTTCACAGTGCAGTAGAGCATTCTATACTTTCAGTATGTGGAACGCAATTTAAGAAGTGCATGAAAAGAAAGAAGAGATGGAGAGGAGGGAGTTGGGGGAGAGAGAGAGATAAAGCTAAGTTACTGACACAGAAAGATAATTCTTTCATTTTTTTAGATCAAATGTAATGTAATGGACCTGTTAAGAGCCACTTTCCACCGTCACCTTCATCGTCCCCTCCTCCACCCCATCTCTTCCCTTAGTTTCTACAGTCCTGGTTGTATCTCCCTAATCTGATCCTGCCTGAACAGATAGGAAAGGATCTGTGCTCCGTGTGAATGAACCTGCCTCACCCTCAAGATAATCCAGCGCCTGGACCATCCCTAGTAGGCTGTACAGTCCCCGTGTCTTCAGTAGCATTATAGCCACCTTCATCTACAGCCAGAGAGGCTGCCTGTCTGCTTCAACGGGCAGAGATGGCTCAGCACCTCTGACCCTGGTCTGAGTCTACCTCAGGCCAGCGTCTGCAGGAGGGGTCTGCGGCTCTCCCTTTGAAACTACTGCAAAGAATCACTCCCACGGCTTTCTCAGGCTCAGCCTTCATCTGCAAGTACGGCTTGACTGCTTCCAGGCTCTGCCCTCCTCATCTTTGCCAGACTATAAATCATCTCAATTTCTTCATACTCACCAACTTTTCTGGGGTCTCCCTTCTGCTGGGAACAATGACCTAATCCCAAGATGCAATTTTAGAGGAACCCCGGGGCAAATCGGTAGGCCTGCTAGTACTGAGCCTCGGTCTATATATGGTACAGTCTTTGAGCCAACAGTGGAATAGACTAGAACGCAACACAGCTGATTCACCAGCTGTCCCTCTGGCTCTGTAAGCCTTGCTAGCCCACTCCAGTTTCCAATGAGGTCAGCCCCGCCTCCGTAACAAAAGGTTATGATCGCTAAAGTGCACCAGGGCTTTGTGCTTCTGGATCTCTGCATTTTGCTCTTCATTTCTTTCGAGGATCCCAATTCCTGGGAGGCTGCGTTCGCTGGAATGTAATAGAATAATAATCTGTTATCGTGTGGGTGTGGCTGGGAGCTGAGAAGGAGGAGCGGAGACAAGCAGAGAGGCTTGCTCGAGCCCAATTACAGCTGAGCTCAGCTGGGAACTGGAAACAGTCGAAGAGCCACACCCTGACCCTAGGCAGAGGTCAGGATTCACAGCCTGAAGTTGGGGCATTAGCTATTTTGTTCGCTCTCCACCCTCAAGTGCATTTTATTCATTTGGGTTTTTGTAAAGTTATGAAGGATGGAGCTGAGCAGCCCTCAAACAGTAGAAACAACTCAAGCCTGGATTGCCAGCTGTGGGAAAGCTTTCTAGAAGATTACCACATTCTTTATATCACCAGCCTTCATACCATGCCATGTCTATTAAAAAGCCCAACATTATATTAGATTCTACTAGTGACATCTTGCGGCTGGCTCAAACCAGTTTACCAGTCTTGTTGTATTTTCAGAAACCTTGAAAACAGATTGTTGAACATAATTATTAAAGGATTGAATTACAAATCATTGCAATGGGATAACTGAGATTTAAGAAAGCTATGGCTGATGAGACTGCTGTGTGAGTTAAGACATTTGCTCCCACCTAGACCTGGGTAGTGAAAAGGCAGAACCCACTCCCCATAGTTGTCCTGGCCATCTCGTCTGTGCTAAGGTATACACACACTCTCACGGGCAAATACATAAGATTTACACTTTTAATAGCTCAGCTGTTAAGAGAATTTACTACCCAATCATAGGTCCAGAGTTCAAGTCCCAGCACCAACATAACAAGCCGGACCAGATGAACTGAAAATAAGTGTAACTCCAGATCCCAGAGATCTCTCTCTCTCTCTCTTTCTCTCCTGAGCCCATGAGCATGGGCGTGTGTGGGGGGGACACCCACCCACACTCATATCAACATTAACACTAACATTCAGATACACAAATAATTATCTGTAATAAATACCCCAACTCATCACATCCACTGTGTCTCATTGGAGGGTGCTCCCTGCACTGTATCTGTATGGTGGAAGTGCTATATACAGCTGGGACAAGCATCTCACTCTGTGTTTGGTGTCCTCCTCATTCTAGTATGCTTGAAATTGGGAAGGAGGGAGCACTATTCTTTAGGATGTGGATATGTGAACCAGGGTTTTCTTCTGCCTGCATGGGTAAGAATACCATTGTCAGGAGACAACAAAGATTTCTGCCTTGGGTACAAGGAAAACAAGCCTTTTAAGCCTTGGGCACTGTTTCCTGAAAACATGCTATAGAAGAGGATCAGGGGACAGAGGAGAGGTGAAGGAGACCAGCTTGAGTATCTTCACACTGCCGCTTGCTAGCCTCGTCACCAGAAATGGTAAAGTCTCGGTGTTTAAGCAGGAGCAAATGAGGAATGCTGGGACCTCTCCGTTCTGCACAAACATCCAAAAGCAAAAGCTAAATTCTCACGCTCAACAGTCAGGCCGTGACTACACGGCATCCGATTCCCAGTTGTTATGCAGTTACACAGCTATGCAGTCACTTGGAGCCTAACTCCTAAGAACCTGTGCTGCCAGTCTCAAGGAAAACAGATCAAGCTGTAAAGTTTACTTCTTACTAATGGAATGAGATGCCCACTTGTCTTTCCAGACATGGAAGCTACTGCACCCGTGGCCTACAAGAAACTTCCTTCACTACTGTTACAAAGCAGAACAGAACAAAGCAATTCTTCCATTCTCTCTCAGCCCATTTTTTTTTTCTCTCTGGAAACCCATTCACCATCCCCTTACAGTGTATTTCAATAAATTCTCTGTGTTTTCCCATGTTCCTGTTAATTCTTTTACTGTCTACATTGGCAGCCCTACATATGGATCCCACCGACATTTACCCCCCCCCCCCCACACACAAGACATTCCCAGTGATCCAAAGGTGGAGACAGGAGAATCAGGAGCTCTGGGTTAGCCTCTGATACATTGTAAGTTCAAGACTAGTCTGAGCTATACAGGGAGCTAAATGGGGAATGCTGGTAAAGCCTTCTTCAATGAAGACACTGTGTGAAAACCCAAGGTCGCAAAAAAGGGCTATTTTTCCTTTTCAAAACCTAGGCCTCACTCTGTAGCCTAGCCTGATCTCAAACTTACCACAATGATCCTGCCTTACCTCCCTGGGGGCTAGCATTACAGATGTGAATCAACACTTCTGGCTGGCTAAAGGCATCTCTGATTAAGGGACCAGAAACGTAATAGCAGGACATTGGCTAGCCGTCCAGTGTATGTGGATGTGAAGATATACCAGGAACATGGAGTGGGCAGAGTAGCTATAATGTAACACTGGGGGAGAAGAATTAACAGGAAGGGGAAACTGGGATTGGAGAGGACAGGGCTGAGGAAACTGAGGTGCTGCAAAGGCATCCAACAAACCAACTATGTGTGTCTAAGAGACAGCAAGTGCATGCATAATCATTCAATCAGGGGATAGCGTGGGCAGACAGTGTGACTGCTGATGGGAGATCTGCTCATCCAAGGTTAGATCCCAGCTATAACTGAAAACATAGGGCCTTGGCTTAGCCACTAGAGAGGGAGTCAGAAGTAAGAACTAGGAATCTTAGTTAAACTTTAGAATGGTAATATTGTTGCTATAGCAGACCGAGGTAAATAGAGCAGACCACAGGGGACTATGTGGCTAATCAAGGCATTAATGGAATCGGCTAATAATGAATGGAATCTCTGCTAGGAGAATTTCAGCTTCAAGGACTAAAACCATTGCACCAATAAGCAAAGGCTACTAAAGTATCTCACAGAGTCTGGAAATGATGGTTGGTTTGGTCCAGTGCTCAAGCAGGGTCACTGAAGGGCCAAACTCTCCTTTCTGATATGGTCAGTGTTCTTATACGTCAGCTTTCATTGCTGTGGTTGACTTCCTATAGTCATAAGGCATCCGTCACAACTCATATTATCTGAAGCACAGCAGACATGCCTGGGGCAAATTCAAACGTCTCTGCCATCAGGGAATGTATTCCTCCAGTCTCCAGCTGATTTCTTCTTACATTCTGTGGTGGCGTGAACATGCTTGGTCCATGGAAAGTGGCACTATTAGGAGGTGTGGCTTTGTTGGAGGAAGTTCATCACTGTGGGGGTGGGCTTTTAGGTCCTATGCTCAAGCCCCGCCCAGTGCGGAGGAGACCCTCTTCCTGGTTGCTTTGGGATCAAGATGTAGAACTCTTGGCTGCTTTTCCAGTACTTTGTCTACCTGGATGCTGCCATGCTTCCCACGGTGATGATAATGGACTAAACATTTGAAATTATAAGCCAGCCCCAATTAAATGTTTCCTTTATAAGAGTTGCCTTGGTCATGGTGTCTCTTCACAGCAAGGAAACCCTAACGGAGACAAATACCATTAGCCAGAATGCTCCACACATTCTGGTAGACAGAATAATACTTTTGAAGGTATTCACACTCTCGCCTCCTGCAAACCATGGTGGTTTCACTTTACCCAGCAGAAGGCACTGGGACTAAGGAGTGACCCTGGACATAGCCAGGCTGTCTTACCATATGCCCTATCTAAATATAACAGTTCAGCGGAGAGAGGGCAATGGCAGCATTATAACAATGTACGACTGATTCTGAGATATAGGGGCTGTGAGGGAAAACTTGGGAGAAGCTGCTAACATCCCAGAAGGGTCTCAAGTTCACAGCCAGCAAGGACACATGGGCTGTAGTCCTATAGCATCAAAAAAACAAACCACAATCTGCCACACCCGCCCAAGAACAAGGAAACCAAGTCTCTTTTGGTTTCTAGAAGGGAACAGGGCCATGATTTTAGACAAGACCCAGAGACATGAAACTATAACAAAATGATGTCTATTGTATGGTATATTTGTAGTGGTTATTGAGACAGTAATTTAAAAGTAATACTCAAAGCCGATAATGGTATAACCACATATAGTTTAGACCAAACTGGGTTTGGAGGGGCAGGCTCCATTCTGTGTGAAGGCTATCAATTATTTATCAGATAGTTGAGGGCAGATAGAAAGATTGAGAGCCAACATTACTGAGAGTGGCAGACAGGCTGAGGAGCAGCAGGTGAGGTCCAGGACAGAAACGCCAGACACATTTGTGTATCGTGGGTTTGATTATCAGTAAAAACTTTGAACATCCCTCTCGTTACAACTAAGGGAAGTCTTAATGTAGGCCCCATAAGAAAGAGAGCCATCTTTATCTTGGGAGGAAAAGTCTCTAGGAATGATGTCACCAGTTCCCAGCCTTCAGCTGAACAGCGAACACATGAATCTAGAGAATGCTGTGTAGCACACTTCCTCAAACACGAGGCGTCTCCAGTTGTCAGAGACAGCATCACTGCGTTATGAAAGAAAAAAGTGAGCTGCTAATGTGGCCATGCAAACTCGACAGACCAGAGTTCAATCCCCAGGACCCAGGCAGAGATGGACGCACACAACTCCAAGAAGTTGTCTTCTGATCTCAACACCGTGGGGTGTGCACACATACAAAAAGTGCATGCATACCCACCCACGTGGTGTAATGAATAGAAATAAAACAATTTAACAAAGAAATGCTGTAGCACGAACAATGGCAGAGCATTGACGGTCCTGAAAGCCAGGCTGCAGGGCTTCCTCCAGCAGGCCTCTTGCAGTTGCCGAGGGCTCTCTCACTGGGAAGTAAGATGCTAATGTCTACAATTACCTGACTTCAACTAACGTGAAACAGTGTTTATGACTTCTATCTAAAGGGTACTGAGAGATCTGTGCCCCACACCATGAACTGAAGCAATGGCTGGGTTACCTTTGGCTTTTGTCATTGTTTTGAAACAAGGTCTGGCTATGTAGATCAGGCTGGCCTTGAATTCCTGATTTTCTACTTCTGCCTAGTTATAGGCAGTCACCGAGGTGTCTGGCCTGGGGGTCACCTGTGAATAGCACAGGGTAGAATGTTCACCTTTACCCTGTATGACTCAAGAAAAGAAGCTTCCTCCCTTCCCTCCCCTCCCCTTCCATGTACTCCCCTCCCCTCCCTTCCCTTTCCTTCCCTTCCCTCCCCTCCCTTCCCTCCCCTCCCTTCCCTTTCCCTCCCTTCCCTTCCCTCCCCTCCCTTCCCTCCCCTCCCCTCCCCTCCCTTCCCTTTCCCTCCCTTTCCTCCCCTCCCCTTCCTTCCCTTCCCTTCCCTTCCCTCCCCTCCTCTTCCTCTCCTATCTTCCCTTTCCCTCTCTTCTCTTACTCCCCTCCCCTCCCTTTCCTTCCCTCCCCTCACTTCCCTTCCCTTCCCTCCCTTCCCTTCCCTTCCTTCCCCTCCCTTTCCCTTCTGTTCCCTCCCCTCCCCCATTTCCTGGCCCCCATTTCTTCTTCTCCAGTTCAAAGCATCTCTGCACTGATCCCCAGGCCCAGTTCCCCATCTTTTACCATCCACTAAGAATCTGTAACTTTGAAAACAACGGAAACGATACAAATTTCCAAGCAAGCGCAATTGGTTTTGGGGGAGGAAAAAGTCTTCATTCTCCCTTTGAATTTTTAAAAAGGTTTTTTTTTTTTTTTCTAATGGTGTGTGTGTGTGTGTGTGTGTGTGTGCGCGCGCGCGCGCGCGAGGTACCTGAGGAGATTAAACAGACCTCCTGGAGTTGGGGTTAAATGTGATTATGGGACCTCTGATGTCAGTGCTGGGAACTGAATTCCAGTCTTCCATAAGAGAAGTGCATGCCCTTGACCACTGAGCCATCTCTTCATCCCCTTTTTTATTTTGTAAGAGCATTTACAGTATCACTGTTGCTCTTCAGGGTTGGACTTCCTTTGTACTCAAGACCTCTCTGATTCTATGTCCCTAACTTCTACACCTGTTTCTTCAACTCCTTTCTCTTCACTGTCCTGCACAGATGGAGGCTGTGTTTTCTCCAGTGTCTGCAGCAACCTTGCCTTGAACATTGACTTGCTCAGCAGCTGGCCTCTTGTAGGCCTTTACTTTTGCAATGACTAAGAAGATGTTTTTATTAGGTTTTTAGAGGGCGGCTCTAGGAACCTGTATCCAGTAAGACCTTATCCGGTCTTCCTAAACCTCAACTGCTGGTGTTGACCGTGAGGGTAGCTTGCTTTTATCTGGGAGCTCATATTTGGTCATCCTCCTGGGGAGGGCACTGTGTCCTGTGTCTGTTGTTGATGGGCAATCCCTCATTGCACCTGCCTTGAGACTCTGATGGGATAGAACGAGCCAACCAGGTCTGCCTCAGTGACTTGATCTGAACGGAGAGAATATTGCCCAGATGGGGAACTTTAGGGACAACCAAAGAGCGACTTGTTTCCTACATCGCCTTGCTTGTGGTTGACCCCGAGTCCAGAAACATCAGAGATTATTCTGAGTGCTTTCAACACTGGGATAAGGCACCATAGATTGTTACGGAGAGAACCCTAGGAGACCATTTCTAATCCCATTACCTTTCTGAAGAGGAAACAGAGGCTTGGGAGAAGAAGGGGCAGACTCAAGTAACTTGCATGAAGAATGCCAGAACTGGCCTGGAATTCAGTTTCTTCTCACTTGAGGGCATGGCAGAAATCGTGGACAACAGTGCAGAGCTTCATCCCCAGTGGGGGAACACTCAGTCTGTTCTCACTAACCTAGTGCCTTGGCTAAGTTCCTTAATACCCCTGGGTTTCCCAAATGGTTCTTGAAATACTTACCCACAGCAGTCCGTGATGAAGACTACATTTAAAACTTCCTGTGAAGGGTTGGTCAATTGCCACCTGCTGGTTATCGTTCCACAGAAAGTGGTTGGCACTGTTGTGATTCCTCCCTGCCATCTCCTAGGGTCCTTGATAGCCTGTCTGAGAGTTGAACCTTGAGATTTAGGTGAGGCAGAGGCATCCCTGTCTACCATCCATCTGCCTTTCTAATCTCACAACGTCCACAGATTCTTTCCGCTCAACCTGAGAGGAGTCTCTGGAGACGGGAGATGGCCACACAGAGAGACATCTAACCCTGGCTGAAGAGATAGCCACAGAACGGCTGAAGGAAGGAGGCTTTCTTGGCGCTGAAGAGGCTAGTTGAGTGTGAAGGGACAGAGAAGGGGATCTATGAGGCCTGAGACGCCTGGGTGGGGACACTTGGCATGTGAATCGAGTGGAGACAGCCAGGAAGGGGGATGTGATGTGGACATTTTCAGCTATAAAGGAAGGAGACTCAGGGAGTATGAAAAGAACCATTTTCTGTGGGGCTCAGGAAGGGCCTCTCGCGGGGGATTTCCTACCCGGGGCTCCAGGCCTTGGCTGCCTTCCCAGGGAAAGGTGGTGTCTGCTATGGGGGGAACTTCAGAGGGAAACTGGTGCCTACTCCCTTCTTTGGACTGTGGGCTGC
The DNA here is from genome assembly GCF_963924665.1 of Micromys minutus. Lineage (NCBI taxonomy): Eukaryota > Metazoa > Chordata > Mammalia > Rodentia > Muridae > Micromys > Micromys minutus. The sequence continues at coordinate 93,968 of NW_027667897.1, read as the reverse complement.
CCAAGCCTTGTTCAGTTGGGAAGAATTATGCTCTTTCCTTGAACTGTACACATTTTAGATGTCTTGGAGAGAAAGGGACACTGAGGTCAGGACATATGTAAAAGAGAGGCCTTGAAGTTGTAAATAAGGCTGGAGTTTGAGGAGCAGAGAGCAGTAAGGGGCTGTTCAGAGGAATGAGCCCTTAGCATGGGGTACAGCAGGCTAGCTCTAGCCCTAGGTGGCAGGGACAGGGATTCAATGTGATCCAAAGCAGGAAACCTTAGGGTAAAGAATTTTAGGATTAAAAACAGAATGGAAAGAAAACACATACAACCCCCATTGTTCCCCAACCCCAGCCCCAATTTAAAAAAAAAAAAAAGATGAACCATTGATAAAGAAAGCATATTGCAAGTGGTAGACGCTTCCTTAACATATGCAAGGCCCGGAATTCTAAGTACACACAGGGCTGTTTAAAGGGGGGAAATCACGTCTCAGAAACAAGGTGCACTTTCTGTCACCATCACCGTGATGAGTATCATAGAAACGTGTTCCCTTTCCATTGAGGATAATGAGTAGCCAGGAGTCCTGACACATCTGTTCTGGAGAGATAATGATGACGTCACTAGAGGAACTGTGCTGGGGACACCATCTGCTCTCCAATCTCTCTGATCCCTGCTCTTTTCAACTTTACTCTTTTCCTCTCTGTACTGCTTCCTCCTGCTACCATTTGCTCTTAATCTCTCTTTCCCTCCCTCCCTCCCTCCCTCCCTCCCTCTTCCTCCTCCTCCTCCTCCTCCTCCTCCTCCTCCTCCTTCTTCTTCTCCTTCTTCTTCTTCTTCTTCTTCTCTCTCTCTCTCTCTCTCTCTCTCTCTCTCTCTCTCATTTGTGAGCCTGGCCTTTAATAGCTGAGCCATCTCTTCAGGCCAGGTTGAATCTCCAGGAGGATCTCCTAGATGCCAAATTAATTCTTTTATCTATTTAGTTTCTTGTTGTTTGGTTTTTGTTGTTGCCGTTACAGTTTGGCTATGGTTTGGGCTTTTGTTTTTGCTTTTGGTTTTTAGTTTGGTTTTTAGTTTGGTTTTGAGACAGGGTAAAAAAAAACTCAATGATATGGATCAGTTTATACTGATCTAATCTACCAGCTCTTCTACATTCCAACCGCTCTTTATTTTGCTGTCTCTTTACTCACTTATCTGTGTACCCACTGATCTACCCAGCCATCTGCTCATCTCTCTATTCATTCATTTATCCAACTACTCATCCATCCATCCATGCATCCATCCATCCATCCACCCACCCATACATACATACATACATACATACATCTTCCCTTCCATCTATAAGTTCCGTTTATTCATCTATTCACTTATCTATCATTTTTCCATGAATGGGGTCTCAGGACAAATACAACTAATTACTATAAAAGATATCAATGCAAAACAGAACCTCGCAGTCTGCACTCAGCACCCAAACCTTATCACAACTAAATATTTCCCCAGCATTGGGCAGAGGCGAGGTGAGAGCAGGGATGATGGGATAAACGTAGAGGCCTGGTAACAACAGGTATGCTTAAGTTTAATCAAGATGGCATCTAAGTTTCCCTGAAGTCTAAGGGGTTAGAGAAGCCTGATGTGGCAGGTGCAGCTCTGTGAGACCTCTTACTGGGCAGCTTCTCCTCAACATGACACCCACAGCATCATAATTCTGACCATTTATTTCTTTCTCCTTTACTATCCTCATGTATTACTAAGGATAAGCAGTTTATTGGGCAGGTTTAACTTCCCAATCTCTTTCTCTTTCCACCCATAAAAATGATCCTATAAGTTGGAGAACTCAGTAAGTGGAGCAGTGGCCCCATTGCACTGATACATGTTAGTATTTTCCTGGTGGAGGGAGATTTGGTTGACGTTTACTTATCTTCAACTTAGAGTCACATCCCATTTCTAAAGATGCAGCCCTTCTCCCATCCGAACGTTGGGAAGTACAGTCATTAGTCACCTGGCATGCATGTGGAAAGGGGAAGTGAGGTGCAGTGGCTAGAGCCGTGGAGCCACCAGGAAAGCTGCTTTTCATGTCTTAGTCTGGTACTGAGTCACTAGGCTATGCTAGACAAGGAAGTTCATTTGTCAGAGTGCTCATTTCTCTGCAAAGGGAGAGCCAGCGACTGGACGCAGTCAGTGCTAGGAGACATGCCAGTATTCAGTAGGTCCAGTACTCAGTGACTCTCCAGATCCTTATTAGTAGTATATTTCTGAGTCTTCCCTTTTCTGAAGGCAAAAAAAGTGGCTTATAATGCATAGGGTCTTAGTAGGGGAGAAGCTACAATTACCACTAATGTTGTTTATAACGGGCAGTTCATGTAGTAGCAAAAGCAGACCCCAAAGTTCTCGTTAATGTAAAGCAATTGGAGTGTGTACCATTTTAGGTTTACAGGAAAGTTGGAAAAATAGGATGGAGAGTTCTCATGTCTTTCTTTAGGTTTACACAGCCATTGCACATTTATTAAAACAGATACTAGTATAGCATGTTTATCCAAACTGCAGACTTAATGTGGAGCTCTCTGGTGTTTCCAATGCAACACCTCTTCTATTGCAAGTTAGTTTAAGAATTGGATTTAGAGGCTTACTACTGTTTAACTGTTACTACCTACAAAGCCTTGTTACATTATATGTCCTGGGAGATGAATGCTCTCACCACCCTTGGTACCACCGATTCCCCTACACTGTCTTATTTTGAGTAGGAGGACCTACAGAATGGTCCTCCAACTAGACATCTGGACATTTCGGGACCCTAAGAGAATGCTTTCTTGGCGACTTCAATCAAGTGTGCCCATGCTTGCTTTAGGAGTGAAGTTGGAAGATGATTCTGGTCAATGGCTAATAAAAAGTCTGAAGTTACTGGGTAGCTCCCCTGCACTCCTCAAATCCCTTCCCCCCATTTCTTTTTGTCTGAAGTTTGAGCCTTATGTTTGAGTTATCCTTTGTCGAAGGACAAAGTGCCTGGAGCTGTTACAGCTAATTTATAACCATGGTGGACAAGCCTGACACAGAAGCAAATGTCATGTCCAAAATGGAAAGATACTGAGACCCTGATCTTTAGCTGAATTATTTATGCCTGTGCATGAGCTAAGTCCTGACCTCTTGTTATGTGAGAAAATACATTTTCCTCTTTTAGGTGGAACCTAAAAGTTGACACCTGATAAAAAACCTTCATCATCAACAACAAAAAAAAAAAAAAAAAAAAAAAAAAACATGCTTGGAGGCCAGCAAAGGACCACACCTCTAATCCTAGCACTCAGGAGGCAGAGGAAGATACATCTCTGTGAAATTGAGGACAGCCTGTTCTATATAGTGAGTTCCAGGACAGCAGATAGGACTACATAAAGAGACCCTGCCCCAAAATAAGTAAGTACATAAATAAATAAATAAATAATAAAAATAAAAATAAAAAACAAACAAACAAATAAATAAATAAATAAATAAATAAATACTAAAAGGGTGTTATATTCCATTTAGACGTCTAGAAGCAGTGGTCAATTTTTGTACAGTTCATTGTAGGTTGACGTGAAGGCTATGCATGATTGGACAGTAGAAAGTGGGTCAGGGACAAAGTTTTGGTAAGGCGGAAGAGATAGAGAAAGCGGGAGATTTAGGATGGAGACAGCAGAGAAGGATGGTTTAGATCAAGGTGAACTAGATTGATTTTATCTTGTCTAGGTGGGAGGTTTATATCTTTATTAATTGGCAGTGAATTTATTGTGTAGATGTATTGTGGACTGAGAATTTAATATGTAAATCTCTTTGATAAGTGAGTTTACCTGGCTGTGGAGGACAAACAGTGTGTGAAAGCAATGGCCGAGAGGCAGCTGGAGTGGGCAGTTCCAGCTCTGTTGCTCACGCCAACAGAACGCATGTGGCCCATGAAGTGGAATGTGTAGGTGCTAGGCTTGGTAACTAACTGTCTAGAGGACCGTGTGGAACCAGGTGCCTGGCTTCACACTAAAGCGGCTCCTGCAGAGTGAGAACTCTCTCAGAGTGAGACCGCAGGACCGACCACAACAGATCCTGTTTATTAACACTGTAAGAGTCCACCTCAGAAGCCTCTCTCATTCAATCATCATGGATTCAACACTTGCCTGCACAGATGTGGGACTCTGGTCCTGGCTCTGGATCAACAGGACAGCCCTCTAAGACGGCATCTTTGCCCTGTCACCCTTTTCTCTGCTACAAGAGTGAACTCGAAGGAGGAAGAATTTGTTTAGAATTTCAGCCAGAGGTTGGCAGGCTCCATTGTTTCTGAGACTGTAATGAGGCAGAATATCTTGGCAGGTAGCTATGTTGAAGCCAAGCTGCTTACCTCATGGCCACTTCACGGAGGAAACAATCAACCAGGAAGGAGTTCTCCAGGGAGAACACATACACATTCATTTTTTTAACTAGTGTACACGTCTCCCCACCACTTGTTTGTTTTCTGAAACAGGGTTTCTCTGTGTAGCCCTGGTTATTCTGGAACTACCTCTGTAGACCAGGCTGGCCTCAAACTTACAGAGATACACCTGCCTCTGCTTTTCCTCTTAATACCCTTTGTAGGTTTACCTTCTTCTTCTTCTTCTTCTTCTTCTTCTTCTTCTTCTTCTTCTTCTTCTTCTTCTTCTTCTTCTTCTTCTTCTTCTTTTATTAAACTTACCTTTAATAGGAGTTTTAAAATGCTTTAACCTCCCTTCTAGCCTACCATCTACAAGAGGTAGTGGGAAGGAAAAGTTAATAGGGTAAAGGAGGATGTGGACCTGTTTGGAAATAGTTCTTTGGAATGAATCCAGTTTGCGTTGTTAGCATATCAGCAGTTCACACAAATCAGCAGCAGCAGCTCAATCCACTTGCAAACACCATTCACAAATCAGCAATGGTTGAATCAGAGGAAGCGGCAACAAGCTTCTGGAACTCCATCAGAAGTTCATTGGTAGCCCAGCGTGGGGACACAATTAGCAATCTGACAAAAAATAAGAGGGAGACTCGTAGTGTCGCTCAGGAGTGCAGTTTGAAGAAGGCCTGTGGCTCCTCTGGGGACCACCCCGTCGGCTGGCTGAGGCTGGTATTCATCAGGAGAGAAATGATTGATGGGCTAGAGGAAAAGCTGTCTCGGTTTCGGAAGGACCTGGATCTCCCAGCTCTACAGGGAAGAGAGTCCTGAGGACAGGAGGTCTCTAGAAAAGGAGAAAAATACCCTCATGAACAAAGCCGCTAAATATGAGTAGGAGCTAAAGCTGCTTTGACAAGAGAACCCGGAAAACATGCTGCTCTCGGTAGCCATTATAGTCTTCACTCTGCTCTATGCTCTATGTGGGTCAACCATCTTCAGCCATCTTCAGTGGGTTCCCTTCCACTCCCTATCCAGGGACTGAGCAGCCTTTTAAGCTCTCGACAGAGGTGGGGGCCTTTCCCCTGTGGCTCCCAGCAGTGGTAGCAGAAGAACATGGTACTGCTTTCTTCTATTACTTAGGAAAGGGGCAATAAAGAGCCCCAGGCTCTGCTGTCAAAAGAAAAGAAAAAAGAAAAGAAAAAAGAAGTTCATTGGTGGCATTTCTCTCTATAAATTCACTACACATGGAAAAATGGTGATTAGCAAAGAGGGGCAAGGTGAACCAATACCAACACAGCATCATCCACTGTCTGTTGGGCTATATTTATACCCCTTTTAAACATCATGTGTTCTCTCTAGTATCTATTTTAACAAAACATCACATGCCCTTTTCCCAGGAAGCTTCCAGAAAAACACCATGCGTCTATTCTCAGCCAAACATTCTCCCACGTGTCTGCTTTAGTAAAAACATCCTCTCACAAGACAGTTTCAAAAAGACAAAAAACAAACAAACAGAACAAACAAACAAAAACCACCACATGACACAACGAACTCTCCAAAACCCCTCAAATTTCCCCTTCAATCTTATTCTTCTTTAGACTCTTCAGTGGGTTAACCTACTGGTACACCATCTTCATGGTCCAGTCATCTCTGCATAACAGCATCAGCCAGGAGGGAGAACCAAGCTTCCACTGAGAGCTTTCTGAGGGGGACATTTTATATCCATAATCCAGCCTTGAAATTTCACACCATCCAGTGTGGGGTGAAATTCAGAGGCTCACACGCCTAATGCAGGAGTACTTGGTGCTACCTGGGAGGTAAGCATGAGGTACTCCCAATGCCTTGAGACTGATGCATAGACATCTAAAGGAAGCAATACAACTCTCTTCACGGATGCTTACTTCTAGGGAAAAGGATGAGACACAGGCACCGAGGCAAATGCAAACACTGGAATTGACAACCATTGGGTCCCTAATGGAAAACAAGATCTATCCAATGTAGATAACCTTGAATTGTCTTATTGTTTGACAGTTTCATGCATTTATATCATGAATTTTTGTCATTTTTACCTATTAGTCCCCTCTCCTATTCTTTTTCCTCTCCTACTAGAACCCTTCTTCCCTACAAGTCCCTCTGCTGCTTTTGAGTCCTCCTTTTGCATGTAACCCCCTAGGTTTTAATAAGAGCTGATTACAAGCATGCTGGGAGGTTATTCCCTGGAGCACAGGCAACTTACCTATAGCTACATCACTGAAGAAAATGACCGCCGCCGCGCCCCTCCCCCCCCTACCTAGTTGCCAATAGTCTTTTGAGGAGAAGTGAGGTCTCATAGCCATTGTTGGGCAATGTTAATAGGTTCAATTTCTGTTTAGGTCTTGTGCAAATAACCACAGCTGTGGTGAATTCATGACTGCGATGTCCATGTTATACCCGGAAGTCGTCTTTTTTTGCACAACTCCCCAACTTCAGCTCCTACTCAACTCTTTCCATCACCCCTTCTGTGATATCCCCAAAGCTTTAGAGGGGGTAATCGGATAACCGTTGATGCACTCAAATTGTTGGCAGCCATCACTGGGTCGGCAGAGTGGGGTCTCTGGAGCGTACCTGACATGCTTCACCAGTAACAGTGTGGAACAGCGCCTGGAACTAGGCACAGAGAGACTGATTCCAGTGTCTGAGTCCAGCTTTAGCTACCCACTAATTACGTGGCCCCTGGTCATCTATATGTCTTAGAGCAGCTGCAGGAAGAGGTTGACAATTACTGTCATCCTTGCTCACAGGACACTTGCAAAGTGCAGTGTAAATGTAAGGGTTCATTATCCATTCCATCTCTAGAGGTAACTGAATATCTACTCACTCTGAGGTTCCTGATTTGTATCAGACGTTTTCTTCTTTTTAAAACACTTTATTTGTCTTGGGCTAGATTCTCTTTTCAGTAACACTGTCTAGCCTCGAATGCGGTAAGTAGTCCAGGCTGGTCTCAAACTCATAACAATCTTTCTGCCTTAGCTTCTTTGTATCTGGAATATAGGCCTGTTTTAACGTTTCTCATGGTTTCAGAATAAAGTCACAACCCTTAGCATAGTTCTTAAAATGTCTTAAAAATCCAGCTCCATCTCTTTCCAAATTTATCTTCCCATTTCTGCATCTCTCTCTCTCCCTCCTTTTTTCCCTCTCTCTCCATCTTCTGTTACGTTTTGAGAGAAAGTTTACCTAAATAGTTCAGGCTGGTCTTGAACCCTCAGTCCTCCATCCTCCTGAGATAACATATGTGTACCTCCACACACAGCCTGTATTCTCTGTTGGCAAAAGGTACCTCAGATAAAGGCCCAGCCCAAATTTCCCCTTTTCCTAGACCTCCATCAAAATGAGTCTCTACCCTACCTCAAACTATTCGAGCCACCACCATCCTATTGAACTATTGAATGTTTTTATCTCCTTAAAAAAAAAAAAAAAAAAAAAAACTCCAACAAGGTGTATTCCTTGACTGTTACTACAAAACAATTGTTAAGATATAGTGGCTTAAGATATCAACTTCTTATTATCTTATCATTGGGTCAGGAATGTAGGAGTGGCCTACACTGGCTGGCTCTAACTCAGGGTGGTTTACAGGCTGTAGTCAAGATGCTAGCTACAGAACTCATAGGGTTGGACAATCTTCTTCCACCATCGCTCTCTCCCAAGCATAAAGTCAGTGCTGGCTGCTGGCAAGAGGTCATAGACACTGGCGTGTGGATTCTACTGTATGCCTTTTGAGTAGTCACAAAAGAGACTACTACAGTGCCGGAGAGGGTGGCACAAACTGAAGGACAAACTAGAAAGACCTTTTAGAGCCTAGTGTTAGAGGTTAAAAAAAAAAAATCAGAACATCACTTATACCATTTTGTGTTAGAAGTAACTTGGATTGTCATGTCTTACTTCTCAGGAGCAAGGTGTGTCTGCCACATGGTAGGTGCTCTGTGGGCATGCCAAATGAAGCGGCTAACACACAGGATAGTAATGGGTTTGGGAAATACATGGGTGATTTGTGGGGGTCGCATGTAGGCTGATGAAGCCGGGGAGTGGTGGGAAGAATCCTGAGATGAGAGTTTACAGGACTCTGTGGCTGAGTGAATAAGGAGGGCTGGGAACGGGCTTGCAAATTTCCTGCAAGGCGCAGGATGCTGTCAATTCTCAGTATCAACATTGCAAGTATCGGGAAACGTTTAACCTGTTGTCTGTATTAAAGATGGCTCGGGCAACCTGGACTTAGAAGTGGTTGTGATGGCTGAAGGAAGCTTTTGGTCCTTCCTCTACAGTTGTCAATGCGATGCACCATCAAACATACATCTTAGAATCTCGTGTCTGATTGTTCAGTTATTCTGCAAAGGGAAGAGCTATCAGCAGCAAGTGCAATGTCTAAAACACCTCTTATTTTGGCTATCATATTTCTAAGCGGGGTGGGGGTGGGGCTCTACCGTCTGTTTCCCACTGGTCTTGGCTTCAGGAACTAAAAGTTGGACTGACACCATTACATATCCAATGGAAATTCCCAGAAATCATTGTGAAACGTGGGGGACAGTGAGCTTACAACCTTAAAAAAAAACAAAAAAACTAGGATTCCGGCTTTTGCTTTGAAGAACTCAGTTTCCCGGGGCTCAGATTAGTCGGTACTGCTGCAAGTTGACCTTTAGAACAGTTCTTCAATGAGAGTCAAGGTGCTCCAGAGTTCCTAATCTTTTTATTCTTTAGGGTTGAATTTCAGAAGAGTCTTGACTGGGGAGACGGCTTACTGAGAGATAGCCCACGCTGTGCAAACACTAGGACCCGACTCGACTCGGAACCCCCAACCCATGTAAATGTTGGCCACATGGCAGGGGCATTTCTCCTAGGGGATGGGGGGAGCAAGAGGAGCGGCAAGACTGGCCTACCCAGTGGAAAAGTCAACAAAAAGAGAGACCTTGGAACAAACAAGGTGGAAGGTGAGGCCTTACACCGGAGGTCACTGGAGCGAAAATACCTGAAAGTGTGAGCTCACGCATGTGCATCCCCTATACATCACATACACATAAGCAAAGGGTTACTCCAATGTGTTCCTTCCGCCCCCATGGGAATTAGAAGCCCTGGAGCTGACTGTTAAATAGTGCAGTTTAGAATACGGGAGATAAAGTTCTTTAAGGAGCTTCATTCAGTTCCAATTACCTTCAGGCTGCCATTTTTACAAACTCATAACTGTGAAACTAATTTTTACAAAAAGAAATTAAACAGTCCTTTATTCATTTTGCATTTCTGTACATTTAGAACTGATTATTTGTTCCTTCATTACCGGCAGGATTAAGTCCAATATTTGCCAGTATAATTTATTTTAAAAGACCTTTTGTCCTTCCAGGAGTAGTTCTGAAACTTAACATTTAATGGAAACTTTGAATGAGAAACTTTCTTATTTCTTCAGTGTTTATTCTTCCACTTCTGATCAATTAATACTGATGATAGTGGATTCTGCGTAAGCCCTGAAAAATTAATTCAGGGTAACACCTGGCCTTTTGAGTGAGGGAGCAAAACGTGGGGTATCTGTACGCCATTGCAAAGTAGGTTCTACCAGGGTAGGGCCTTTGGGGAGCTGCCGAAGGTTCTGAGAGGTTGAACCTACACTGTGCAAGCCCTCAAACACTGGAGTAGCCATGGCTCATTTAAGGTCCAGGACAGGGCTGGGGCCAGTCCACAGGCTGGCGGGAAGCTTCCTCCGGAGGAAGAAGCTGGGCCCTAGGAGTGGGATCCGGGCCCCACTTCCTGTCCAGCGGATTCGGAGCCGCTTCCTCCCGGAGTCGGAGGACACGGTTTTTATTCCTGCATCTCGGCGAGGTTCAAGGAGGTTCATGGAGGTTCAAGTAGTGTACCCCAGCAGAACCCGCAAGCCCGGGTAGCAGGAGTGGCGCGAGGGTTAAGCACGCTCGGCTCGCCCAGGGGGCGTGGCCGGTGGCGCTGGCCAAAGGGCTTGGGGGCGGGGCAGGCAGAGGAACGGGGTGTGGCCAGAGGCGCGCGCCTTTGCGGCCTGAGGGCGGGGCGGACGAAGGAAGGGGGTGTGGCCAGGGGCCCGCGCCTGTGCAGCTGCCGCGGGGAGAGGGCTGTGGCCGGGGGCGGTTCCGGGCGACAGGCCGGGGCGGGGCGGGCGGAGGAAGGGGGCGGGGCCCGAAGTTGTTCCGCGCTGCGCTGCGGGGCTGGCGGGCGGACCGGGCCGGGCCGGAGAAGTTTTCGCTGCGGCTGCCGAGCGAGGGTGCGGGCCCCCGTAGGCGGTGCACGCCCGTTGCCATGGCTTTCCGTAGGAGGACGAAAAGTTACCCTCTCTTCAGCCAGGAGTTCGTCATCCACAACCATGCAGACATTGGCTTCTGCTTGGTGCTCTTCGTCCTCATCGGGCTTATGTTCGAGGTGAGTAGAGCGGGGAGGGGGGTGCTGCAGGGCTTGGCGGTCCCAGCTCCCTTGGTCCGCGGCGGGGACAGGGATTCCCGGACCTCATCTGGGCTGGAGCGCGCCCGGCTGTCCCGCACGTTATCTGCACCTCTGGCTTTGTGCACTGTATCCACCCTGGCCTGGACCTAGGATAGTCCAGACAGCACCTCTAACTCTTCGCTGTGCGGGCCGTGCCATGCTCTGTCGCCCCCTTGGGCACCCACCGTATCTTGCAGCTCTCTGAATCTCAGAAACCCATGCCTGGCCTCGAACCAAATGCAGAGCTGCCTTCCTGGCTCTGAGATTGGGGTTTCCTTTCTGGTGTCCTGGTGCCAATGTGGGAAACTCCTAGACCCGCCGTAATTGCACAATCCCCCCTCCTTCTCTCAAGTGGGGGCCGCCAGATCTTCTATGCTCTTCCAGTGGAAGGGACCCTAACCCTCTCCACTTCTCCTAAGGCATTTTGGAAGTTCATCCCAACCTCTGGAGCTTGATCCAGGTGTTCACATGTGGCCCTGGCTCCATCCCAGGGGGACCTTCTGCGACCAACCTCTTTTTAAATATGACCCAAAGGGCAAGTTGTAAGATATCCTTTGGCACTTTGGACCGTCCCTGTAGATCCCTGTGTGAACTGGACCCAGAGCCTTGTCCCCTTTGCAGGAGAGAGTGATTTTTTTTTTTTTTTTTTTTTTTTTTTTTTTTGTCGCTGCAGGGAGGTGGGTTGGGAACAGAGAACCGAATCCTAGATTCAGCAGCGTGCTGGTGTAGGCCTCAGAGCTGTTTGTGAAAACCACCAAGGGGTCAGAATCCAAGGGCTGATGGTCTGTCCCTACTACGGAATGATACAAAACGGTGGTATTGAAAAGTGGGAAGGACTTAAGGAAACCGTGTATGGTTTTGTTATGGTATATGTTGTCTCAACAGTACCATATGTGACACTCCCAGGACTCTCACCATAGTCTCCTGGTCCTGAGAACACGCATTGCTATCCTCTCTTCTGTGTGAGCCTCCTGGTCTGCATTCTGCAGTGAAGTAAGAAACCACACCGTTTAAAAGTTACCTGTCTATCCCCGCCTCTACCATGGCTCCCTTCTCTTACTGACACAGGACTTACCTGGTTGATGAACCTGCCCTCTAGCTGGGCTGCTCTTGTGGTAGCCAGGTCTGAGCTGGATGCGGGCTGTCGGGTTGCAGGAGAGAAGCTGGGGTTGGGGTCGGCGCCCACACTCTTTTGGAAATGTCAATTCTCTCCTCCCCTCCACTCACATTCCCCTTGAGGTTGTGAAGAAGAGTCTCTCATTAAAGGCTGACGACAGCCTCAGTTTCCCCATCATTGAAGGAACCATTAAAGTCAATCTTCCTTGAGTGATTGTAAAGCTTAAAGCCCAGGTTTTATCAGCAACAACAACAACAACAACAAAAAACTTTTCTCCAACCAAAGGGTGAATCTGTTTCTTGTGAATCTGTTTCTTGCGCCTTGGCCGTTGTTATTATTTAACTAATGGCTTAATGAGAAGGCAGGGGACCTACCTGCCCTGCTAACGTTTGCCTCATGTCTGTGTTCTGAGAGGCTTCTCAGTGCCATGCTCCAGTTCTTGGAGGGCAGGGCTGGATCGACACATGTGTCAATCATAAACCTCATAGCCATGTGCTCCACAGCTGGCCAGAGCCTCTTGCTTAGCCTGTGGCTCTCTCTGTGGCGTCTCTAGCTTTTGTTGAGAGTTCTGGCTTTACCTGTCTTAGTGTTGTGCAAAAAGAGACACATGGAGTTTGTACTCCGACCTCCTTTGTTCCCTATCTCTAGCCTGCGGGGAATGACAGCCAACGGAAACATGACAGTTGCATGAGATTGTCCTTCCTAGTACCTGATGGCAGAGAAAGGACTAAGGTGAAGGGGGGAAAAGCCATTTTTTTTATTCTTTAGGATCAGCCTTGGGGTTGTAGAACAGACTTGGTTGTGGTGCCCACAGACCTCCCTCTTCAGGGTCTCATCTTAGGCCCTACGGAACTTTGAGAGCAGATGTTTTCTTTCGGAAGTTGCTCACCAGTCTGAGCTGGTTTAGGAAAAAGGGGGCTTTCCCTTGAATCGCCAGTATGAAAGACTCAGTCTGTGCTGAGTGTGTCTGTTTCTACCTACTGACTGTACAGATAGTGTGTGCGTGCGTGTGTGTGTGTGTGTGTGTGTGTGTGTGAGAGAGAGAGAGAGAGAGAGAGAGAGAGAGAGAGAGAGATCAGCTATCTCAGAACTCTGCTATCATTTACTAAATGAGAACAGAAACATCCTGGAAAGTAGGAGGTAGGGAGGCATCTCACACCTAGCAGGGACTGACTGAATACTTGTGGGATTTTCCTGGGGATAGTGCTGGTGGTGGCTGTGGTGGTGGTGGTGGTGGTGGTGGTGGTGGTGGTGGTGGGGTGTGTGTGTGTGTGTGTGTGTGTGTGTGTGTGTGTGTGTGTTTACAGGTAGGTATATATTGGGAAGGAGGAGGTGTAGGGGAACAGGGACCAGTCATCAGGTTCCTGAGTTTTCATCTTAGGCCAGGCTAGGATTCCTTCATTTGGGAAGCTGAGCCAGGAACACTGTATTGTAATTCTCCCAATAGAATGTGACTCTTGTCCCTACCTTGCTTCTGCTGTTCCCTATACCCTCCTCACACCCTAGCGAGCCACAGCCTTCCTACCCACATGGGTACTCCCCTGCCTGTCACCTCTGCAGCATTCATAGGTTCGATTTCCCTTGCAGGCTCCCCAAGGCTCTGTCTTTAGGGAGATGTTGACGCCAAATTCCTTCCCTTGGGATCACTTCCTTTTGGGCACACATGAAAGACTGTCTGGCCTCTGTTCCCCCAAGCTGTGCTCAGACACACTTTTAGTTTAGTTCTGGGTTATTTTATTTCCAAAGCCAGGGCAGCTTCTTCCCCCAAGCTAGGTTTTGTCCCCTCTTATGTCTGTTTGGAATAGAGCTGTTCTGTGTAGTCAGTGCACTTGGCTAAAAAATGTCAGGAATGTGGAACTTTATCCCCCCCCTCTTTTCCAGTTTTCTCTTTCTTAACCCTGCTTCAGGGGATAGTTGGTGCAGGGGCTCAATTTTCTTCTCCACAGCTTGGACTTTCTTAGGTGGAGTGTGGCTCTTCAGGGTGTGGGTGGCCAGTTGGGATGTGTGGATATTGAAAGTAGCCATCCCCCTCCTCCCTCTTCCCTTCGCCTGCCTTCCAGTGCCTTGTGCCACGTTTCTAACTGAAACAGGCAGCGGAAGAGGGAGAAACTCTTTCATTTAGTGGAACGGAGAGTAAGAAATAAGGGCGGCTGGAGGAAAGGAGGCAAATTCTGTTATCACCTTTAAAATGTCATCTCGAGACAGAAACTAGTCTCTTCTTTGGTTTCTGCAGCTGCAGAGAGAGGTTTCTGAGACTCTGAGGTCACTTGCAGGTTTGGTGTTTAGTTTTTATTTAGCCATGATGTTGCTGTAAGCATTCGGGACACAGAGGAATCTGGGGTTAGTGGCTGGTTTGGGCTTTTTGCACTAGGGGGTCTGTGACACCACATCATACTCTTGGACAGACCTGTAGGTGTCTGCAGCCAGGCAGCCAGTCCTCTGTTGATGCTGGGTGAACAGATAAGTTTATGCACTGTGAAAAGATTCTTCTGTTGTGTTAATAGAAGCGCATACGCAGCGTATAGAAACGTGGATGCTGGCTGCTTTTTCCTAACTTCTAATGCACTTCTGAGCACTTCTGAGGATGTTACGTTGTCAGCTTTTGTAATTCCTGACTTTATGCCCCTGCCCCTGGAACTGGAGACACAGCCTTGTGGAGATGCTAGGGGACACCAGGAGGGGTCCTTCATCCCCAGGGGTGAACACCCCCTGCATGTGAAACTCAGCGATTTAAACCACAGGACAGAACTTTGGAGTTTGAGTCTCTCTTGCTCAGGACTCCAGTTTAACCCCATTCTGTGGGATGAAAGGACATATATATTAGACTCTTCCTTTGGCAAAGTGAAAGATGGTTTTGGTCGGTTGGTGAAGTTTTGACTCTGTGTCCAGGATGAAGACCTAGCATGGGGTGCTTTATTGATGCTTAAAACAGTCACACCGAGGACTGCTGTCACTGGCTTCTTTACTGGGTCTGAGGATCTGCTTTCTACCGCTCTTTGAGGGCCCTGGCTGTATGTCATTTAGGATGATGTCATTAAGATGAGTACCTTTCTCCGACATTCTCCGGTACTGGCCGTCTACTGTCAAATGACTGTCCCTGACTTCCCTAGTCCCCTCTTGCCCCAAGGATTCTGTGCCATGTTTCTCTCTGATGTTTGTCTTGTTAGAACATGTCGGTGGGTAGCAGAGCCTCTTGGTGCCGCCACCGTCAGCACTGGGGCAGTAAAGACAACAAGGGAAACGCCTTGGAAACTAAATAGGTGTCACTTCTCTTGCTCGCTCTGTTGTCTGAGCCCCTCAGTGGCTTATTTCTCCTGGCGCGCTAGCCAGGCTGGTCACAGCAGAGCGCCCCAGTCCTGACTGTTTGTGGAATAACATGAGTTGCTATGGTGAAAGCTTCACTCTGGCAGGCATGAGCTCCTTTTTGATCTGCTTCGATGTGGGCAGGGGCCCCAGAAATCATTCCGTGGCATAGCTGATGTACCTCTCATTCCCACCCCGATAAAGCGATGAAACCAGAGGTCTGATAAGAGCCGATTTGAATTCCCACAGGACAGAACTGCTTTCTAATCAGCCTGTGTGCTGTTAGCTCGCTTTGGTGGGAAACTTTACCGATGCTATCTCTTAACCTTCTTAGGCAGCGCTGTGTATCTGGTATCCATTGGTACCTAATGGTTAAAAGAAGGGGGTTGGGGAGAGGGGGTGGGAAACATTGGAACTATGAGTAGGGCTACTGAACAGCCCTCCTTGTTTCATGGGCAGGCCTTTATCCTTAAGGTACTCTGTTACCTTGCCCTGGTTTTCCTTTGCTGTCTCAGATACCCTGCAGTGGAGGAGAACCAAACCCAACTTAGACACAGCTGGCTAGTGTTGTGGGCTCACTGTGTGGTTTAAAGAGCTTTGCAAAGGATTCTTCTGGATAGTGCATGGTCGAGTAGCGTTTCTTGCTTTTGGACAGAGGAAATGGAGCCAGATTGTGAGTTAGGGGTGCCAAGGCCTCAGGGGTCCTCCGCTGAGTTTGTTGGAGGCCGGGGTTAGGAGGGGATGCTGCCACGTGGCCTCTTGATGTCTTCTTTCATTTGTCTGGAGGAATTGGCAGCATTTTACATCTGTGAAATGTTTTACTGGCCTCACCCTGTCATTGGGATGGTTTATGGGGGTTGTCATACCCATCCAGAAGCCTGGCTTTTAGAGGAGAGATTTGGCCAATGGCCGTCCACTCGTTGTTAGAGTCAGAGCCAAAATAAGAAGCCAGCAATGTGTGGCTCACATTTAGAGTGCAGCTTTTATGCCCCCACACACAGGGTGTCTGTGGAACGGAGCCACAGGCGGCTTTATTTTTCCTTTGTCTGAGTGGGTCTGTTTACTACCTGGAAGTAACGTCTCTGGGCCACTCAGGAGCCTTTCTGCCCAGAATGATCATTGAAATTCACATCTCCCTCCCGGGGACTATAGAGAGTGACCCGAATGTGTTCATCTGTCACATGTGAACACAGATGAAGGAACAGGAGCTTCATCCTCCACTGAAGTCCCTGTCTGCCATTATCTATGTGAGATAAGAGGGTTCTGGTTGTAGTTTGCTCGCTGACCTTATCATCGAGTAAATATTATGGTCATAGCTCAAGGGCGCATTTTCCGTTTTATGAGTTCATGACTTTAGAGGGCAACCTAAGAAATTATCTACTGAGTTTACAGAAGAGGGAAATAAGCCCCGCCCCCAAAGCAGTTGAGAAATTTGCCCAAGACAATTAGAATAATTGTTCGACAAACCTGGAGCCACACCCAGTCCATCTCTGGTACATCTCCTCGTCTCTGCCCTGACCTCTAGACTCTGCCTCCGAATGCCAGTCTGTGTGGCAGTCTTCGAGGTGTTGTGTGATGCCTAAGAGCGCCGTGCTCATTCATGGAATGGTTGAATAACTGCTGTGCTGGCGTGAACTCAAGGGAACGCAGAGATGAAGAAGTCCTCAACAAGATCACAGTGCGGTATCTGAAGGCCAAAGCACTGGCCTGTGAGCCCAGCTACCCCTGAGGCTGAGTCAGGAACATTTTTAATATTTTAATATTTTTAATATTTTAAACTCTTGAGCTTAAAGCTAGCCTGAACAGCATAGGGAGATACTGTCTTAGTTAAAAAGTGAGAAGCGCCGTGGTTGTGCTTGTTGGTAAAATGCTTGCCTAGCATGTGCAAAGCCCTAGACTCAAACTCATGTGCCACAGAAGGGAAAATAGTTGTGGACGAGAGTCATGCCGTAAATGTGATGCACGTTTGACAGGTACACCCTTCCTTAGACTCCCCAGGCCTCACCCTCAAGGCATTTTATTCCAAACTAGCACCCTGGCTGTGGGTGTGGGGATTTAGAATAGAAGAGTGACAGTCGTGTCTCAAGATCTTGCCAGGCACAGGTGACACTCAGACGCATGTGATTGCTTTGTGACAGAACATAGTGGCCAGTATCCAAAATCCTTTGGGGTACTTTAGAAAGCACCAATTCCTTGTCACTGTTTTAAAGTCTGAGTAAATCTAAGTCAAGGCCCTGGCAGATCTTGTCCTGGGGGAGGGCTCTTTACCTACCTTGTGGCAGCATCTCTATCTTCAGGAAGGAAGGACAGAATAGGGTACTTGATCTCTCTGCTCTCTTTATTAAGGGCATCAAACCCATTCAGGAGAACTTTGTATTGGAATTAATTATTCCCTAAAGAACCTCCTGATAACATTGCAGTGGGGATATGTGTTCAGCCTGGGAACATTGGTAGCAGGCATCAAAAGTTCTGCCCATAATAGACTGTGTGTGTGTTGGGGCATATGTATGTGTGTGCATGTGTGTTCCATGTGAGCACATATGTGTGCATGAGTATGAAGGCCAGAATTCAACTTGGGTGCCTTCTCTCACTCCTCACCTTATATTTTGAGTCGGGGTCTCTCACTGAACCCATAGCTTAATGATTTAGCTACCCTGGCTGCTATCTATACACTTGCTGCCACGAACAGCTTCGGTGTGAGTGCTGGAGGTGCAAATTTAGGTCCTCGTGCCCGTGTGGCATGCAGTGTCTGACTGATGCATCTCCCTAACCTGTCACATGGTGTCTTAAGAATTTGGTTTTCAGGCTTAGAAAAGAAACCCGGGCGTTTGCACATGCTAGGCAAGTGTTCTTTTCCCGAGACAACATCCCCTGACTTTGGATTTTGTGGTTGTTGTTGTTTATTTTTGTTTTGTTTTGTTCTTGAGAGAGCATTTCACTCTGTAGTCTTGGCTGGCCTGGAACTTGCTGTGTAAACCAGGCTGGCCTCCAGCTCCCGGAGATCTGCCTGCCTCTGCCTCCTAAGTGTGATTAAAGGTATGTGCTCTGCCTGGCTGCTGTTTTTGTTTGTTTGCTTGCTTTGCAGACAGGCTGACTAGTAGTTTGGCTGACCTTAAACTCAAGGCTATCCTTCTGTCTCAGCCTCTCAATTACTAGCATTCCAGACATAAGACACTGTATCAGCGGGACAGGACATCTTAGAACTGGGTTACTTCACATCCTATAAAGTTAGATTCTCTCACAGGGTGTGTTTCTTCTTCTTCTTCTTCTTCTTCTTCTTCTTCTTCTTCTTCTTCTTCTTCTTCTTCTTCTTCTTCTTCTTCTTCTTCTTCCTCTTCCTCCTCCTCCTCCTATTCCTCCTCCTCCTCCTCCTCCTCCTCCTCCTCCTCCTCCTTCTCCTCTTCCTCCTTCTTCTTCTTTCTCCTCAGAGAACTTTTAAAAGAACTTCTATTTTACAGGGAATTCTGTGAGTGGCTCACAGACAGACGTCTGTGGCTATCAGGGAGGGAGAAAGACATGCCCTCCAGGAGAGTGGGTAGATATAGATGGAATTCATACTGCTGGTCTCCCCAGCCCCTGCTGACCTCCGCTCCACAAAGGGGGAATGGCTTTAGTCAGCACACGTTGGCTTCTGTTTGGTGCTTAGTGTAGTTCGGGGATCCTCAGAAAGTGGGTGTTAAACATGGCTTGTGTTTACAGGTGCCACAGCTAATGTTGAAAGCAGTCTGGAGGTTCTGGGCTATCTAGTCGTTGGGAAAACTGGCCTCTCCTCCAGTTCTTAAGAGTTCCACAGGAAACCCGGAGGTCTGCTCCACAAGGCCCGACTTCCGGCAGAGACAAATTCCACAGAACTTGGAGCAGAGTTGAACTTTTCACAGCCCCATACTTCTAGACTCTAGAGTATATTTTCAACTTGGACTTGGTGCCGGATCAACTTTTGACCTCAGTGGACAAGGGATAACTTGTTTGTATGGATCCTGTAACTGTGAAGGGCAGGTGGCGAACCGGGAAGGAATGTCTGATGGCTGGTTTATTTATTTCCTTTTTCATTAGCAATTTTTTTTTTTTTTTTTTTTTTTTTTTTTTTTTTTTTTGGTGTGTGTCTTTAGTTTGGGCAAAAAGTCTAGAGTGTTTCCCTCAGGGTTGACTTTGTGGTTCGTGCCTTGTCGTATCTGACAGCCGTTAGGGAGGTGTGTAATAGAGTGACCGGTGGGGCGTGGCTTCTTCCTGCAGATTGTGTGGCCCATGAAGACCCTTCACTGGGCTAATGCTTGCTTCGTGGGGTGTGGGGTGAGTGGGTGGGTGAGTGGGCAGGTACAGAGATTGGGGGGTGGCTTTCCTGTAGCTGTCTTCTTCCCATGGGTCTGTAGAAGACCAGAGGATGAGCAAAAAGCCTGAATTGCCAGGAAGGAAGAGGAGGGGATAGAAGGAGGAACCTGCCTGCCTCCACCCACACAAATTGTGACCCTGGGCACTGTTGCACCTCCATTGGGTTAAGAGCCTTGTCTTCTTTTGATTTCATTTTTGATTTGAGTCAGAATCAGCTCTAAACTGACGTTTGGGCTTAGCATCTAATTATCAGTGTAGCAGAACTCAGGGAGGGAAGGAGAAAAATCCGTATCATAAAGGAATCATCATCAAATCCCCACTGTCCTCTGCAGGACTGACCCGTGAAGTCCCTGCCTGGCCTGACTGTCTTATGCACTTCGCTCTGCCAGATCAGATTTTTGTCACCTCAACTCTCTGAGGGCGGTCTGGGACCTTAGACTTTAGAAAAAAACAAAACAAACAAACAAAAAACTATTTTTCACCTTTAGTGATAGATGGAAGTCTCTCTCTGTGTGTGACTCTGCCCCGCACTCCCATTGCGTCTTCTGCCCCTACCCCCACATCCACCTAGTGACCTATCCTGACCTTACTTCCCCTTCATCTCCTTTCCTACTCTGACCAACTGTCACAATACTGGAAATAGATCCCACGCAACAAGAGGAAGAGGTTTTGTGTTTGTTTGGTTGGTTTGGTTTGGTTTTGGGTAGGATCTTACTCCGGTCAGTGCTGGTAAGTAAGAAGAGTGAGTTATCGGACGCCCAAAGCTACACAGAGAAACCCTATCTGGAGCCTCCTCCTCCCTTCCCCCCAAAGGATAGAAATAGTCATTACCGCTAACATTTGAAACACTACGGCTTGGGGGCCATCGAGAAGGCTTGGTGGGTAAAGGGCCCTTGGTACTGTACAGAGCCTGATGTGAGTTTAGTTTCTGGGACACATATTAGTAGAGAGAAACTACAATGCCTATACGTTGTCCTCTTACACACACACACACACACACACACACACACACACCATAAATAATAAATAAATAAATAAATAAATAAATATAATGTTAAAATGAAATACCATATTTTTTTTTTTTACTAACTCCAAAACAATAGTCACCTAATTGACTATGGCCATATTTAACTATTTATAAATGAGTTTGAAAATGCCATGCGAAATTCCACTTTCGATAGATTGTTTTTTGATCATGGAATGCTTTCTTGGATGGCGCTCCTTACCACATTGCTTTCTGACTTTGCCTTTTGTTTTCGCGGTAACAAGATAGGAAGAGATCCGTGTGACCTGGCTCTGTTAGGAAGCCCTCAGAGGCTATCGTTTGCAGAAGTCAGAGTCACATAGAGACCTACAGTTAGACTTACGCTAGGGTCTGCATTCTGCTCCAGCCCTGCCATATTGGCAAATGAACCTTTGTACTTCCGTTTCCTCATCCTTAACAGAAAACTAAAAATATGTCTTAGAGATGTCAGGAGGTATTAATATAAACACATAACCTATTAACATATTTTAGTTATATTAATATAATACATGAAAGGGTAACATACAGTGACAGATAAGAGCCTTCCTTGTACATGTGGCTTATTGCTTATTACATTCTGAAAGTGCTGGGTGGTACCTCAGTTATATATATATATATATATATATAAAACTCCTCTTTGTGGCTGTATCATCCATTTGGAACAGAGCCAAGATGCAGGTCAGAGGTCATGATGGCCTTAATTCCTGCCAGGAACTCCCACAGGTGGCCTGCCCTCCAGGTCTAGTTCACATCTTCCTTGCACTTAACCTGAATATGTTTGTTGGTTGGTACTGTGCCGGGGGAGTTAAACACAGGCTGTTGTGGGATCTAGCAAATTCTCTACCACTAAACTAATGACCCATCTAAATACAAATGAAGTTCATGTTTGCCGCTGGGTCTCCTCCCTGAGGTATCTCATTACATATATACAGTTACATCCCATGTGTTGAAGAGAGAAAGAGCCTGGAATCCTTCCCAACCTGTGTCTGAGCATAGATCTTTATACATCCACAGTAACCACTATTCGAGTTTGGGACCTAGAAATGGTCCTATTGGAAGTTCGCTGTCCAGAACGATTCCTTTCTAGAGCTTCTGGGAAGAGCTAGTTTTATAACATAGCAACAAAATGTTGAGCATGTCTGCTGGGTTCCCTATCACCCCTGCAATGTGAAGGAAGCAGTTTTGGTTTCTTACCATGCTGCCTGGATGATGTACTAATTCAGTACTGTTCACCTACCTGGCCTCTTCCTTCCTTCCTTCCTTCTGTCTTTCCTTTTCTCTGTCTGTTCCTTCTCCCATCCATCAAATACAGCTACGCTGCGCAAGGCACTGAAAACTGAATGGGAAGGCAGCTGACATCGTTGTTGACAAACTAGCTTGAGAAACGAGAGAAGGCGGTGGTATCTTGTGACCACATTTCCTTGAGTTGCTCCAGTGGAAATGGCTAGTGTGACAATTATGGCTTGCCAGATTGTGACGGCTGACTTATCCCATCTTTAGCATTCAGTTATTCCGTGGCCAGGTGCAGCTTGTCCAGTGTTACTGGCCTCAGGGAGGGGAGTCTGGAATGAGCTGGTTCTTGACTCTCATCCTGCAGTGCTGATGGAGCGGTGTTTGTCTTGGTCAGGCTTTCTGTTGCTGGGATAAAACACCATGACCAAAAGCAACTTGGGGAGGAAAGGGTGCATTTCATCTCATAGCTAGTGGTCCATTATCTGGGGAGGTCAGGGCAGGAATTCAAGGCAGGAACCTGGCGGCAGGAACTGATAAAGAGACCATGGAAGAGTGCTGCTTACCTCTTGTTCTTTATAGCTTGTTCAGCCTGCTTTCTTACACATTCCCCAGGAGCATCAGCCCAGGGGTGGTACCACCTACAATGAGCCGGGCCCTCCCACATCATCAGCCAAGAAGCACCAAGGCTTGCCTTACAGGCCAATCTGGTAGGGCCATTTTCTCAATGGGGCTCCCTGTTCTCTGATAATTCTAGCTTGGGTGAAGTTGACATAAAACTAGCCAGCACCATGTTTTTATAAGGGAAAGGATACATCGTATAGCCACAGAGACCTTACCTTTCCCCCTGGAAGGGAGGCAGGCAGGAAGCAGGCAATCACTTGCGGCTGAGCCTTCCATACTGAGCGGCCATATTGTTCCCACGGAGTGGTGATCAACGTGTGTGATATCTACCAGAGAGGGTGCTTTAAGAATATGAGGGAAACATTCCTACCTACGTAAGGCTGGGGACTAGAGTGACTATGGAGGGTCCTAGGCAGAGGAGCGGGGTATCATCAGGGAAGGCAGGGCTAGTGTGGAGCCAGCATGCTCAGCTGAGGGGTTATAATCAGCTTGCTCTGGAGGAAGGACGAAGGGGAAAGAGTGTACAAGGGGGAAGACAGGGCTCGATCACAGAGGCCTTGGAGGTCATGCCCGGGGTGGAGCTCTTATCAACCTTTGAAGAGTTTTCAGGAGCACAGTGGTATGATGTGGTTGCTCTGGAGACAGTGGGGGAGAGGCAGGCGACTGTGGGCTGGTCCACGTGAGAACTTCCCTTTGGGAAGTCTTTCTGTGTGTGAGCTTCTGGCCTGGAAGTAAGCCGTAAGAAGCAGCAGGAACTCACACACCCGAGCATTCACTAATGTTGAGTGTCAGTAATCTTTTCTAAGTGTTTTGCACACCAAGGGACAGCAGCAATACACTTGTGTGACGTGGGCTTGTGGACTTGAAGCAGTCGTCACCACCTGGAGATTGTACGCGTGCAGGTTGACACTGCACAGGAAAGAAAATCCTGTGTCTTTCCCACTTTGCCCCACACACCCTGCCCCCCCCCCGCCCCCGTGTCGAGTCTTCTCGACCTGTTTTACCGACATGTGTTGCTTTTCCATGACCAGCACCCAGGTGCTCTTCAGACCCCGGGAGGAGTTACTGATTTGCATGTAGCATCTGTGGATTTTTAAAAGAAGGTGCTCAGACTTTCTTTTCCCGCTACCCTTTTATATTCTTTTTAGCTAATAAGCCACAGAGAGAGTACTGTGGCCTTACCTCAGGAGAGTGGAGGCAGGGGAATGGGAATTTCCTTTATGGAAGGGTTTGTATACGGTGGGGTGAGGTGTGGGTGGAGGTCAGGGATTTACGAATAGACTGCCTTTTGTAACATTTGTTCAGAAAGGCAGTAACCACTAGCTGTGTGCTTCAGTCTTTGTGTGCATTGCTCTAGGGGCTCCCCAAGTGTATCAACACATTTCTTTTTCTGCTCTGAGATGAGGCTAGGGTTCCTTATTATGGCTATCACTGAGGATTTTAGCATGTCTTTTTTTTGTTTTTTAAGATTTATTTATTATGTATAAGAACACTGTAGCTGTCTTTTAGACACACCAGAAGAGGGCATCAGATCTCATTACAGATGGTTGTGAGCCACCATGTGGTTGCTGGGATTTGAACTCAGGACCTCTGGAAGTGCAGTCAGTGCTCTTAACCGCAGAGCCATCTCTCCAGCCCCCTGTGCATGTGAGGTGAGTGACAGCAAAAACCCATCACTCGTTTTCCCTCATCCCCATGACCACAGAGTCTGTCGACATCACTCCCCAAATAGTTCCCAATTCCCTTCTCACCTGTAATTCCCTTTGACCTTTCCTTAAAGTTAGTACCCCTCGAATGAATTGGTGAAGGGCAGTGGTTCTCAGCCTTCCGCATTCTGCGACCCCCTTAATACGGTTCCTCATGCTGTGGTAACCCCCCAACCATGACATTATTTTTGGTGCTACTTCATAACTGTAATTTTGCTACCGTTATGAATTGCAGTGTAAATATCTGATTGGCGGAATATATGATAAGCGACCCCTATGTTAAAAAATCATTCAATCTCCAAAGGGGCTGGTTGAAGCTTGCAGGTTGAGAACCAGTGCAGTAGGAGGTCCTGACTCAGCCCCAGCCTCTCCTTTTCTCTACAGAGATACCTCAGTTGTTCTCAGACAGAGCTGAGGTCCTCCTCCAGGGTGCCAGCTTTCCAGGCATCTGTCTTGCCGTGCCTGGACCTGTGTGGCTCACCAGTCTGCTTGTGCTTTCTGAACATCCGGCGTCTTTACCAGCTTTCCCCACACACTCTGACTCCCAAAATCTCCTCCTTATGTCCTGTTTTGGGTTCTCCTTTAACGCTCCCAGTCAGACCTTACCAAACACCCCTGCACAGGAATCTCCTGGGCCAGCCATCCTCTGATGGAATTCCTTCTTTCTTTGAGCCATCTTTGGCGTTTGTTAATCAGTCTGTGGGCTAGGTGTAGATCGAGCATCTGCTGTCTGCTAAGAGTACTCAGAGCTGGAGATAAGATATGAATAGAAGAGGCAGAGAGGTGACGGGGTTTATTGATATCTTGTGTATATGAGGTACAGTGGCAGTAATGAAGGGAACCCCACCCCACTAGTTTATATTTAAAAACTATTTATAATAAAGACGTATATTTGGATATCTGTCTAAAGCATGTTGGCTAGGCAGATTTGTTATGGAGAGACTGGGGTGTACTTGGATATTTGTGTCTGTTTAGAAAGGTTCTTGCCTTGATGTTGAAGCTGGTCTTGAACACATGATCCTCCTCCCTCAGCCTCCGGATGCTGGGATCGCAGGTGTGTACACCATGGCTGCCTTTTGGTGTGTTTATGTGGAGAGACTAAGGATGGGTGTGGTATTGAAAGATGAGCCAACTGTACTGGAGATGCAGACAGTGAGGTTTCTTGACCAAAAACCTGGATCTTAGGTAGGAGGGAGCCATAAAAGACTCTGAGGAATGGAGTGACCCAGGTTTTGAACAGTAGGCCAGTGTAGGTCTTTGCACTTGCTAGGGCCTCTCTCACAGCCAGTGAAGAGGTAGCTCAACTCATCCTGTCCCCAGCAGGTACATAGTAATAGAAAGGCGGGATGCGGATTAACTGAGGTGGTCCAGGGTGCCCACGGGATGACTCAAAACCTGAGCTGAATCCCCCCCCCCGCACCCCTAGCACCTGAACTGCACCCCTGCCCCCAGCACCTGCTCTCATCCGTCTCTCCTCCTCCATCCTCTGGAACCACTTTTACTATTCTTGGTGTTTTTATACCGACCTTATTTATGCCAATGTGAGCAGCCATAGAAATGTTAAACATGGCCAGTAAGATCGCTCAGTGAGTGAATCCGCATGCCACACAAGTCTGATGACCCGAGTTCGATTCCTGAAATCCAGGTAAAGGTGGACCGAGAGAACTGACTTCTCAAGGCTGGTCTTTGACTTCAGCATGAGTGCTGTGGCGCACGGATTTACATATACACCACTCAGACAGACAGACAGACAGACAGGCACACAGTAATGTAATGAGAATAATAAAATAGCAATAATAAAAATAATAAAATGATATTGTTTCATATACACCACTCAGACAGACAGACAGACAGACACACAGTAATGTAATGAGAATAATAAAATAGCAATAATAAAAATAATAAAATGATATCGTTTCATATACACCACTCAGACAGACAGACAGACACACACACAGTAATGTAATGAGAATAATAAAATAGCAGTAATAAAAATAATAAAATGATATCGTTTCAGCGTCATCAGTGTTTATGCACATATCTGTAAGCATGTATATTGTCTTCTTTATGGCCCACAGTAAGACACAATTATCTAAATAGATTTGTTCCTAGTGATTCCCTTTTGATCAGAAGTCTGGGAGGACTTCCTGTCAGTGCACAGCGACTCTCCATCCATTCACTGGGTTCCCTGTTAGTGGACATGTCTCTAGTCTTTTGCTCCTTACAAATGATGTTACAGAGAATGCGTGGGTATGTGCCTCTCTTTGTTCCTGTGTGGAAACGTCCAACAGGCTGTTTCTCAGAGACGGGGCAGTCGAGTTCCAGTGCATTTGTAGTTTTGAGGGGTGCTGACATTTCCCTCTGTGCCTTCAGTCATGTGTTCTAGCACGTGGTTCGCTTAGCTACATGACAACGCACTGTAATATGTGGTTAGATACTAAAAGCACTGCCAATTTCCACACGAACTAGTTTACTGTTACACACGTGTTCTCCCCATTGAGCACAGCTCTGTACGCATAACAAAAACAACAACATGCTTGAAGTTTTTTAAAATGTACGGCTTCATGCCTTTCGATGAGGGGAACATTTCCTACTGATCTCTGGAAATATTTTTACTTTATTCTTGAGAATCTCATCCATCTATGCAATACCTACCCCCAATTCCCTCCACCGACTCCCGCAGGTCCCCCCTAGTATGTCCTCCTCCCAATGTTTGTCTCTTTAAAAACAACCTACTAAGTTCAGTTCATGCTGCCAACATGATCATGGTGTGGGACCATCCTCTGCGGCGTTGCAAACCCACCAGCGGTTATACACACCATACACACCAAAAAGAATGGTACCCACTCTGACCCTACCTCTGTCCACTCCACCCCACCCCCACTCCACCCCATCTCCATCCACCCCGCCCCACCCCTCCTGTTACATTTCATGCAGATGTTTCTGTCATTT
Organism: Micromys minutus; assembly: GCF_963924665.1. Taxonomy (NCBI): domain Eukaryota; kingdom Metazoa; phylum Chordata; class Mammalia; order Rodentia; family Muridae; genus Micromys; species Micromys minutus. Next base: position 66,877 of record NW_027667897.1, on the reverse strand, counting down.
TTTTTGCTCTGTCTCTTCACTCAAAGTCTTTCCGAAGGACAAACCCTCCCTGCTGCAGCTGTTTCTTCTTCCTTGGGCTCCACACGCCTTTTCTGGAAACCCTTCTATCCCTCTGGGTTGTGCAGTAACTCCTTCCTTGGCTCTCAGGTTCCCCGTGCTTCCCTTCAGATGACAGCCTCCTTGGGTACTATCTCTTTACCCCATACTCTTGACTGGCAGTTCCGGGAGGATGGATCGGTCTCAGCGTAACAGGTGGTAGAGCGTTAAACACCCCGGTTACTCTCACCGACATACTCAGCAAAGGTGGTAAAGGGCGGTTGGTACTTAGTTGACAAATATCTTTTCAGAAACTTTTGAATCCATGTTGAATCACGATACCAACTCGGCGTGAATTTCCCGTGTTAATATTTTTTTTTTTTTTTTTAAGATCAGTCACCAATTTTTCTCAGCTCACATTCTCACCGTTCAGAACCTTCGCCTCCTCCCCGAGAGACACGTTAGCATTCATCCCTCATTGCTGCCTCCCTCCCCTGTCAGCACCCCAGAAACCACTAAGCTCTCTCTGGACTTGCCTGTTCTGAACATTTTCTTTAAGTGCAATCATACTACATGTGGCCTTCAGGCCTGGCTTTTATTTAACATGATGTTTTTGAGATTTATGCACACTGTAGCATGGACGGCATCTCACTCGCTCTGTGCCTGACTCGTTCGTTCCATTGTGTGGAGATACTATGTGTGGCTTACCCGAGATCAACACTTGAGTTGTTTTGCTCTTTGGAAATTAGGAATAATACCCTTCTGCACACTCCTCTGTGAGCACTGGTGTAGTTAGTGTGTGCTGGGTTCTCCTGGATGTATCCCTAGGAGCGGAGTTGCTGGGTCAGTAAATAATTTCCATGTAGGCAAGGAGCCAGGGTTGAAAGTGTATTGAACAGTCTGTCCTTTTAATTCAAGGGTTTTATCTCCAGGCCAGTACTGTATATAGTACCCATTATCCTGCCTTCACCCGGCACTTATTGAAGTCCTATTTGATGGTCTGCGGTTCACTCGGCCATAACTCACAGGCAGATGTCTGAGTTCATACGACGCCGTTTACTGCTTTCTCGACGCGCTTTGCTGACTATGGAGGCTCACAGACACTCATCCTGCCCCGATAGCATCATTCATTTCAAGCCATCTAAATATCCATCTGGGTTGAACCACTTAGTAATGGCTATCGCCAGGCAGGGCGCACTGCAGCTGTCCAAAACCGCCGTGCCTTGTGTGTTGGCGTGGACCGATGGCCGTGGAAAATATCGGCTGTCGATTAGCATGTATAGCATCAGCCCATTTTCATACGAAACTTATGTTTATGTATGCAGAGGCAAAGCCAAGAAAGGTCCAAACTGACTGTCCACATTCATTTTATTTGCAGGAGGAAGGCTGCAGGAGACTTTAGCTTTCAATGATGTGTTTTTTCCTATTTTTTTTTAAAGTTTCTCCCCCAGTAAGTTTGCATAGCTTTTGGATTGATTTTGCATCCCCCACGTCTCCCTCACAGAAACAAAGCGTTGCTAATAGCACCACCACAGCTGAAGCACTAGGCATCAGTATAAGATGTAGGCCATATTGCCTGCTCTGCCTTGGGGCCCTGTGCATGGCAGGGCATACTGAGCTAAGAATTTCCCCCCAGAAACCTGTTGTTTCTGTTACATGCCTGTCCCTTGGGCCTTCCCAGAACTGCCCACGGGGAGCTGGTAGGTTCTGGTCAGAGAGGCATGTGGGATTCCTCTTGGAGATCCGGGTGTCATATAAATTGTGGATTGTTTTGGAGACAGGGTCTTATGCAACCCAGGTTGGCTTCATCCTTAACTACTTAGCTGAGGCTTTGAGCTCCCAATCTCTACCTCCTAGTGCCGATATGATAAACGTGCACATTTTATTAAGGTAGGTTACTGTACTTCTCAGACCTGAATGATCATCTCTCTCCAAGCGGTGAGTGGTGTTTCTGAGTGATGTCGCATTTGATGGAAGGCCCGTTTGTATCAGATGCCAGCACTGAATGAGCTGAGCGAATGTGTTCATTTCTCAATGAGCAAGAGTGTAAGTTGGCACTGGTCTGGTGTGAACCTGGAAACCAGAGTTTGGGTAAGTTGTGGAGGGTGACTTCTTGGTGGTTGGAGCTACGTGTCTGGCCTTTTGTATGTTGGATCCTGTGGGAGAGAAACCATCTGCCTGTGGGCATTTCATTTCCGTGGGTAATGATTCACTGTTGATTGGTTTCTTAACTGATTACCTCTCCAAGATCAGAATTCTTCAGCCTACAATAGCAAATGTCTTTCAAGCAACCATTTCTTCATGCCCTCTTCCTCTGTTGTGATCCTTATATGTACCATTATGTTCTTGTAGGAAATACAGATAATAAACACTGAGACACCTGGCCCATTCTGAGGTATATTTACATGGTTCTGAGTGTAGGCCTATGGTCCAGTCAGTCTCCAGAACTGTTCCATTTGCTTCTCAGGCATATATCAAGCACCTCCTAGGAGACAGAGAAGACAGACTTCCTTCTGGGTGTGATGGTGCATACCTGTAATCCCACCAGGTGGGAAACTGAGGCAGGAGGACTACCATGAATAACGGGACATTCTGGACCCACCAGCAGTCTAAATAATGACACAAAGACTCATACTGATTAGTGCTTAGGCTACCTCCTAGCTAGCTTGTCCCTCTTAATTTTATTATTCTAGCCCATGATCCTCCTCCAACTATTTCTTCACCTCCTTCTCCCTACATGTATCTGATATATATCTGTGCACACACACACACACACACACATACACACACACACACACATATATATATATATCCCCTGTATATCTGATCACCTCTGTGTGTGTGTGTGTGTGTGTGTGTGTGTGTGTGTGTATCTCACCTGTATATCTGATCACTTCTGTGTACTAATGGCTAATCTTCCTGCCTTTCTTTCTTCTCCCAGAGACCCTCTCTCAGCCCAGCAGTCCCACCTTTCTTTTCCTGCCCAGCTATTGGCTGTCAGCTCTTTCTTACAAAATGCAGAGGCAAGTGATAAGCCTTAAAAACGACAGTACCAGAATCTGTCCAGTACAGATTCTGCACACTCTGCCGGTACAGCCATCAACAATTGAATATACAAACACAACCTTTACACTGTGTACAAGAAGGGAGCCCTGACAGCCATGAGTTTGAGGTGAGCAACCCGGGCTACATAGCAAGTTCCAGCCACTAACAAACCAACCGACCCAAAAAAAAAAAAAAAAAAAAAAAAAAACAAAAAAACAAAAAACAAAAAAACCAACATACTTCCTCCTTCCTTCCAGTCTAGGATGGATCAGATCAGGGTTAGAATTTTAGAATTCAGCATGGCCAGTGAGATGAAGCACAGGTTAAAGAGCTGGATCCTTGGTGGACTTCTGGGCTTCAACCTGGACCAAGTTCTCATCAACTAGAACTTGGGGCTGCCTCAGCTCCCTGTCTGACTGTCCAGATTGTCTGGAGGGATTGCAGTTTGTGCTCTGTGGAACCCTGGGTAGTATGGGGAGGGTCATGGGCTGTTACCAAGTCTGTGGATGGAGCCCGTGTGATTTACCAGAACTTTGCTCCATAGCCGTGGCCTATGGTGGGGGCAGGGTGGAAGGACACCTCTGCCAAAACCAGAACTTTACCAAACCCCAAATCAACGGATTGCCCAAATATAGCCTCCTGGCCCTGAATTCAGCCATGATGCATAAACTAAATATACTGTCTTTCAGTTTGGAGGCCCAGCTTCCTCCAGGAATGACTGCTGTAATTATTATAAAGTGCCTTTTCTCAATTTGTCTTGGAAAAACGTCCACGGTGATGTGGCCCAAGTCTCTTCCATGTGACAAGGGCCACGTGTAGAACTGAAGTCCTTAGAGAGGACAGGCGCCAGGTAGCATCTGGTTTTTGCTTTTCCCCAGTGGCCTCTTGTGAGTGTTGGCATCTCATGCGGTGTGGTGGCGCCCGTGCAGAGGAGGCTCTCCTGCAAGTTCATTCCTCGGAAGGGACAGACTTGAGTCCCCATTGCTTTCTCTGTGGTTATGCACTTTAAATCTCTAGTCTGTGTTGCCACATTGTGTCATGCTTATAAATGGTTGGGGTTGGGGGTGGGAGTGGGGGGTGGGGCACGCATACTTGGTGCCACTGCTGATTGAATCCAAAGCCCTTGCTTTTTCTCATGTAAGAGGACAGCTTGGTTAAGGTACTTAATTGGACCCATTTTCTTCTCAGTAAAAGGGGCTGAAAGTACTTGAACTGCCTCTTAGAGATAGAGTGAGCATGCTCAGAACACATGTGTAGTGTTTCTAATGGAGCCTGATAACATCCTGAGGTCTCAGTTCACTGAGTGGCTCATTGTGCCTAACAACTAATTCCATAAATATTGCCCCTATAACTAAGCTGCCATTTTCTGCGTTTCTTACATTTTCTGAAACAGGATCTTGGTATGTAGCCCTGGTAGGCATGGTACCGTGTAGCCCAGGCTGACCTCAAACTCACAGCATTCTTCCTGCCTCAGCTTTGTGGGTGCTGAGCTTTTAGTGCTTTGCCCGTGTCCTAGTTAGGGTTTTATGCTGTGAACAGACACCATGACCAAGTCAACTCTTATAAGGACAACATTTTGGGGACTGGCTTACGGTTTCAGGTGTTCAGTCCATTATCATTATGGTGTTGGAGAAGGAGCCACGATTTTTATATCTTGCTCCAAAGGCAGCCAGGAGAAAAGCTTGAGCATAGGAGCCCTCAAAGCCTACCCCCACAGTGATACACCTCTACAAGGCTGCACCTATTCCACAAAGGCCACACCTCCCATGTGTAGCAGTACACATGGGCCAAGCATATTCAGACTCACCACAACCACCATGCGTGTTCTCGTTTGCACATAGATTACACTTAGCATGCTCCTCCTGGTGTGTCTGCTCCTTCCAGACATGATTTTTATCCCCAGCATCTCTGTATAAACCACTGAAACTGGGATATATAGCCTGAGTAGGTCTTCTTGGGTTTCTGTTGGTATGTTGTGAGCCTCTTTCCTGCAGAGTCACTGGACTTGAGTCCCATTTATGGATGTGTCTCACAAGTGCTTTATGCCTGAGAGTTACCCCTACCCCCAACACACACACACACACATACACACTCACTCATACACACATACACACACACACTCACTAATACACACACACACTCATACACAGACATACACACTCATACACACTCATACACACATACACACACATATACACACACTCACTAATACACACACACACACTCACACACACACACATACACACACATACAAACACATACACACACACTCACTAATACACACACACTCACACACACACACTCATACACACACACACACACACACACACACACACACACACACACACACACACACTGTTTCCCTTTTTTAGGGACCATGTGGCTTTGTCCTGCTATCTTTCACACTGAGAAGAAAGCTGGGGTTGAATTACATGGGATCATATCCTGGAAACATCTCATACTAAAGCGCAACCTGACCACCATAACTTATTTATTTTAAATACAAGACATTTTGCGTTTTCCAAGATTGTTATTGTTGAAGGACTGTTTCTGCTTTTGAATGGTGACTTCCTTATATAAGCAGATTTTCCTCCAGTTTTACATATGGTTTAACTTCTCTGTTTTATTGGCTGGACACTTTGGTTTTTCATGGTTGTAATAAAAATGCACAGACTGGATCTGACTCCTGCTCCCTTCTCAATAGTGTATTCAGATGCTTCGAGATGTTAACATTCTTAAAAGATGAGGTTGGTCCCTAGAGCTCGTTAGTAAAGGACTGGCTAGACCAACTGAAAATGAGTGACAGGAATCTGGACCTAGTGTCATCAACTGAAGCTCATGGCCCATGGGCTTTTTCGTTTTGTTTTGGTTTGTTTTGAGTATGTATGTGTGTTTCTTTTAAAAGCAGATTATAGACTGCCACATTGGTAAGCATCTTCTCCATCTGTTTTCTTCTTTCTCCTCCTCCTCTTCCTTCCCGTGTTCTCCCTCCCTTTCCTCTTCTTTTTTGTTAAAACATGGGTTTTAGTGGGTTGGAACAGCACACACCTTTAATCCAGTGTTAAAGTTTAGTCTGGTTTTTCCTCCCAGCCCCATGCTCCCAGAAACAAGGATTCAGACTCAAAATATATTTACAAATACCTTGGTCATATATCGAGGCTCTTCTGACTGGATCATAATTTAATATAACCTATTTGTTTGAGCCTACATTCTGCCACATGGCTCGTGACCTGTGCTCAGTTACCGTGTGTCCATCTTGTCTCATGTTCCTGGGCAACCCTTCCAGTGCCTGACTCTATCCCAGAATTCTTTCTGCCTGCTGCCAGAGTCTCACCTCTTATTTCCTGCTGCTCATTGGGCATCAGATGCTTTTTAAAATGACAGGTGCTGCTTATAAACGATTCTCTCTACAGGTTTGGAAAGCAGGGACAGCAGATGGGACCAGCCTGGTCTACAAAGTGGATTCCGGGCTAGCCAGGGTTACAGAGTGAGACGTTGTCAGAGGTGGTGTGGGGAGGTGGGAAGTACAGTATTCTTCCAGAAAGGTATCTGCATGGTAATCATCAAAAATAGTATCACGGAAAGCTAGTGTGGAGCATAACCCTGGATGTTTGCTGAGCTCTTGAGACTGACCCCAGCACCACACACACTCAAGAAACAACCAAAAAAGTTCTCTCTGTGAAGTAATGTAAACATTTTTCTCCATGGGAATGTTTGTCTGCACATACACACACTCAATGCAGTGAGCTTTTATTACTGATTATTGACATGGTAGCCAGACCACTTAAGGAGGGAAGTATCTATTTTCGTTCCCAGTTTTATAAGCTTTCGCCCATGGTCCTTGACTCTGTAGGTCCTGGGCTGTTTATGAGGCAGAACGTTGTGGCCGCAGGAGCTTGTGGCAGAGGCTGCGTCAAGGTGGACAGAACACAACCCGATGACCTTCATCTAGTTAGAGTCTCACCTCTTAACTTTCCAGACTTCAAAAGTCAGTGCTGCCACCCTTGGGGGACAGGGTGATGTTCAGTACATGAGCCCGTGGGATACATTCTCCATTTCAGCCACGACAGTCAGGAAAAGTTCGGTTAGGCAACTTCATGATGGAAAAGGAAAAGGTCAAAGCCTTGGATTCTTCAAAGAGCTCTTGGAGAAGGGGACAGGTGTGTGGGACAAGGGTGGGGGGAGCTGGCATATGGGGAGTTGGGGAGATGAGGTTCAGCAGAGCTGCAGGGAGGAGGAACACATTTTGATCTTAGAGACAGGATGCTCTTTGTTTCCACGAGTTCCGAAGAGTGACTCAGGGGTGAAAATGGGTACTCATAGCTGTTTTGTTGGGGGGTATTTTTGGACACCAAACCATGAATAAGAAACTTAAGATTGGCTAGGAGTAGAGAGAAACTTTTGGGTTGTTATTGTTGAAGCAGGGTTTGGTCTTGAACTATCATTCCTCTGTCTCCACCCCTACCCGGCTGACACTGGGTTACAGGCCGGCACTCCCACACCTGGTTTTCTGTGGTGCTAAGGGTAGGTATCGAGTGCTCGGTGGGCACCGTACTGATGGAGTGACATCCCCAACCAGAAGGGTCCTGGATAGTAAGTGTATAACATGTGAAGGAAATGGCTTGTGGTAAATTCTAAGCTTTAAAAACTAGAATTGTGAGCTTGCAAGATGGCTCCAGCTCAGTGGCCAAAGGCGCCTGCCACCAGGACTGGTGACATGAGTTTGATCCTGTGAGCCCACGTGGTAGAAGACCTTAAAAGTCGTCTGATCCTTGTACACATAACTATAACTCTAAAATAACCACACACACACACACACACACACACACACACTCACACTCACACGTATAACAAGCTCAGCAGTGACTGAATAATTAGGTTGTTCATTGCTGATAGAGTTTCGAGGGACTGGGTCTCCCAGTTCAGTTGTGGGTGAAGAGTTTCCTGTGGTCCCTCTAGCTGAGGAGTGGGGTTTGCCTAGCTGCTCTCTTGTGAAACCCAGAGCATGGCACAAGGGAAGGAGAAGGAAGACCAAAACTACAGGCGACAAAACAGCGATTCTAAGATGAGGAATAAGGCCAGGAATGGTAGCTCACCTTATAATCCCATTGGAAAACAGAAGGAGGCAGGGGGATTGCTCTGAGTTTAAGGTCCGACTTGAGTATGTAGTGAGTTCCAGGCTTGCTTGGGATGCCCCCCCTGGACTTCACCTAACCCCGCTAGCCCTCCTCTTAGCTATCTCTGTGAGGGGAATCTCTCTGTCCTCACCAACCAAGCTGAGTGACTCTGGAGTTAAGAGATGGTGAGGGCAGAGCTGGGTTCGGATGTCAAATCCCAGCATGAAGCCATTGCTCTCTGACATCTCTTCAGGCCCAGAGTGGCCATGGGGGCTGAGGTCAGGATAGAGGAGAAGGCTTCTAAAGGTGAGGCCAAAGCTAGCCCTCGAAAGAAAGCCAGTGTTAGCCTCACAAAGAAAGCCAAGGCAGTAGGACAAATAGAAAGGAGAAGAGGTGAGAAAGGATGCTCAGAGAACCACTAAAAAGTAACCAAGGGGCTTAACCTGACAAAAAGCTTCTATGGACGGATAGGCTGGCCTAAATCCTTTTCTTTAATGCAGGATGCTTATCTCGTGTCTATGCCAGGCATATTGACTGACTCTGAGGAGCATTTCATGGAATGATAGCATCAGAATATCCTTTTTATACCCAGGACAGTGGTGCTGAGTCTGTGCGGGGTTGTGATAGCCAAGGATAGACCCAGAAGGAAGGTATAGGGAACCGATAATCTAGCATCATCTGCCAGCTGTTGTCATGAGTGTGTATGGCTGCCACAGCCCTGTGAGGGGAAACTAGTGTTGTACGAGGGTCTGTGGAACAACTCAGTGGCTGTGAGAGCGTATACCGCTCCTGCAGAGGACCAGAGCTCCCTTCTCAGCACCTATGCTGGGTGGCTCACAACTGTAACCGTGCCGACGGGGGACCCAAAGCCTCTAACCTTGATGGGCTCAGGCATTCGTGTGGACCCGTACGCCTGTTAACCCAAGCACATACCCATCACTGAAAATAAAAGTGAAATCTCTAAAAAACAAAACAAAACAAAACAAAACAAAAAAAACTAGTAAAGGGAAAAACCAACAGGGCTTGATGGAAGGGTGGAGAGTCAGAGGGCAGCCTGGGCAAGAGCTGGTGCTTTCTGGTTCCCAGCACTGTCATGTCTTAAGGGAGTCTCTGGAGCATGGCTTAGGGGAGATCTGGGTCGGGAAGCTTGATTAGGAGATCACTGGAATAGAGGTGGCCAATGGAACAAGAAAAGCAGGGGATTGGACCCCAGCCCAGAAGGCCATGTATGTACCAGAGGTTCCTAGGAGAATCCAAGAAGCAAAAAGATGAGAGAGAGTATTTTTAAGAGACAAGGACATCTGGCTTAGTAAGGGGGAGTGGTCAGAGGCTTAAGAGAACGGATGTTCTTTCTGCCTGCTTTCTCTTGCTAATGGAGATTATATGTTATATATATAATATATTAATATATAATAAGTATTATATATATATTTATTTATTTATTTTGAGGTTAAGGTACTTGCAGGTAGCCTTCCTAGCATGTATGTTCACATAGTGCCCACAAGGCTAAACAGTTTCAACCTCTCTCTTCTTTCTTTGCATCTGCAGGACAGTGACGGGTGGTGTGGCTGGCTGATCTTGCCCACTGGGCTACCCTCTCTAGATGCTTACCCTCTGGGCCCAAGAGAGCCGAAGTCTCCAAGGCTGGAAGCAAGTGTGGCGGCCTAGGACTGCTGGCTCTCGGCGCTCTCCCCTCTCACCCAGCCTCAGTTGGAGCTGCTGGTGGCCCGGGGCCCTGCTTGTCAGCACGTGGCTTGGGTTTCTGTGTTACAGGTCCCAAATTGGGATCGCAGGGGATAAAGTGTCCGTGTTGTGTGATCACGCTGAGCCTTCCCATGTGGCCAGCTGCAAACTCTTCAAAGGGCTGTGTGTGTTTCGTCTGGGAGATGCTGCAGGAGACGGAGACAAAGATGTCTGTTTTCAAAGAGCAAAAAATAGAAGAGGGCGACAGCCTTGGATTCTGGGTAGGGCGGAGTGCTTGGGCACATCGAGACCCTTTCCTCTTCTCTTCCTAGTCTGCACTTCTCTGGCTCCTTTGGCCAGCCCTTGTCTACCCCCACAGACCCTGCCTGTGTAAATACAGCCTCTGTCTCCCCCTCCTTCATTATGCATTCCTTTAATCTGACCCATCTTCAGGTCGCCAGCTGGCAGAGACAGCGGATTCCAAGCCCCAGCTGGTGCCAGAGTGTTTACATGGGCGGGAAGCTTGGCAGACAACGTGCCCCCAAGCTACTCAGCTGGAGGAAAAGGTAGAAAGACAATCCCAGCGGGTGTGGAGGCTCATGCCTATACTCCCAGCCAGGCCCAGGCAGAAGAGCTACTGAGAGCAAGGCCAGCCTGAGTTATATATACAGTGAGCTCCAGGCCAGCCTGAGTTATATATACAGTGAGCTCCCGGGCCAGCCTGAGCTATGGGTGAGATCCTGTTTCACCCCACCCCCAATGAGCAAAACAAAGTGAAAGACAGCCCTGAGTCAAGTGGGCTCTTGTTTACCCTCACTTTATGTCTCTCTGACACGATCAATAAGAGAAGCCTTTTGTGATAGCTGAATAGCTGGGATTCTGGGTAACCCCTCACCCCACTCTTGGCAATCCTTATATATAGCACCTGAGCACATGGAGGTCTTTGCCTCCTGGCTGTGGCAGATCAGATAGTTTTTACAAGACCTTATTCATTCGTATATAGCCAGTTCCTACTCATGATGGGTGTGGTCGTTCTAAAATAGTAATGAAAGCTATGTGGCTGAGTGCTGAGCTGGAGCTGGCATTTGCTGCTCCTGCAGCCTGAGTTCAGCTCTCTGCATCCTACATCTCCAAGCCCCGGAGGCGTCCAGGAGACTACCCGATGAACAGTCTGAGAGGCCAGATCCAGGGAGTTCTGTTCTGGGACACCGTGGCAGGCGCTGGTTATCAGCATTCAGCATTTGGGTGGCTGTTTGACTCTCATTGTACAGGCATGTGTGTCAGGAAGACATTTGTCCCATATTAGTGCCACCTTGCCCGTGGTGGTACTGACTTGGTTGGTTACTCTCATGCGGTGGTTGTATGGTGTTTCAGTTTAGAAGCATGGCTGTATTGGTAGGGTTCTATCTGGAAACCAGGGGTAACTGAGGAGTTGGTTTTGAAAGCACAGTTGACTAAGGCATTGACCGAGTCTAGAAACAGATAAGGAATGGGAAAGTGAGCAATTGAAGAATCCTATAAAAACATGGTGGGGGTGGCAGATAGCTGTTACAGAGCGAAGATGGGAGGGATCTGGAGGTACCTGTGATGGTGGAAGAAGACTGACTGAAGCCAACAAATGGATACCGCGGTGGTTTCAATAAGAATGCCCCCGCCATAGGCTCATGTCATTGACTGTCTCGGCACCATGGTGCGGCACCGTTTGGGAAGGATTAGGAGGTGTGGCTTTGTTGGAAGAAGAAGAAGTTGGAAGAGGTGGTGGGATTTGAGCTGTTAAAAGCCCATGTCATGTCTGTCTTACTCTTTGGATCAGAATGTACTCTCAGTTACTTATCCAGCACGATGTCTGCCAGTGTGCTGCCTTGCTCCCCGACATGAAAATAATGGACTAAACCTCTAAAACCGTAAGCAAGCCCCCAGGTAAATGCTTTCTTTTATGAGAGTTGCCATGGTTGTTGTGTCTCTTTCCAGCAGTAGAACAGTGACTAAATACAGAGACTCTGCCCATGGCCTTTAGTCATCTGTACATCCGACCTTATCCCGACAAAGCTCAGCTCTGAGTTCAGGGTTGGGGAGCACTACAATTCTTCTTTGCCTCCTCTGAGAACGTTAACATCATCTGCAAGGGAGGTAGCCGAGGTTCATGAAACTACTCCCCAACAGCAAGCTCTTGGGAGAGACCTTTTCCTGATTGTAACAAGCGAAGTCGTATCACACATCTGTTTGAAGCTGCTTATTGCCTTGATTTTTGCTGAAACAGACGCACTCTTGCTTCTTAAAGTGGCAGCACATTAAATGCCTCTACTTCCATCTCCTGCAGCGAGTTCAGATAACACTTAAGTGCCACTTAAACCCCTTTCCTTCTCTGGTGTCTGCTTTGGGACCTGCAAGAGCTTCCAGGGAAGCCTGCATGAGGCTCTGATCATGGAGACAGGTACCAGTACCTTTCAAGACCAACAAACAAACAGATCTGTTTGATTGTTTATTTATTGAGGTGGGGTCTCACTGTTTAACCCCATCTACTGTGAAACTCACTTTGTAGACCACGCTGGCCTCCAATTAACAGAGATCCTTGTCTCTCCACTTCCCCAGTGCTGAGGTGAAAGGCACACACCACTGTGCATGGCCAGGGAAACCACTTTCTTGACACGACTGACCCATTAGACAAGCAGTTCAACTGCTGGAGCGTGTAGGAAGCATCTGAAACGTTTTCTGACGTAGCCTCTTCCACCTCGAGGGAAGCAGTCATCTTTCTCCGTGAGTTATCCTGGGCAGAAAGACTGGAGTATACAGAGTGCAGGGGTGGATGGTGTCCTTCACTTGAACCATGAGATAAACTGGCTCCATCTTGGGGCCTGGAAGCCAGCTATCTTAGCTTACTGCTTTGTATTTCTCTTTCCTATTCAGTCTCCTTTCTGTTTCTTTTTCCCTCCTCTGATGTGTGTGTGTGTGTGTGTGTGTGTGTGTGTGTGTGTGTGAGTGTGTACACACTCACATGTGTGCTCATGAATGTGCATGCATGTAGCATGTGTGCAGGCCAGAGAACCACTTAGGGGATCATTCTTCCTCAGATATCACTCACCCTGTATTTTTGAGACCTCCTCACCATTGTAGCATCAGGACAGTAGCAGAGGGAAGGTACTATGCCTTAGGTAAATGCCTAAGGACTGTGATGCTGTGTTCACACCCCCCCCCCCTCCCGCACTAAGCCAGTGGGTTCAGGACAAATGGGGCATCTGAGGACTGAAGTTGGCCTACACTATGGACACCAGATCCACCTTCTACAGAACTCCCGTGCTTTCTCAGCCCTGTAATGATGCTGTCTTAATTATCCTCTTCCCTCTCCCCACCCAAGGCTCCATTCTCCTGACTCAGCTTATCCCTCCCACAGTCTTCTGGGGGAATCTCTAAGTCCCCTCCAAGTCCACAGGACTACCAAAGAGTTTCTGCCCCTCCTTCATAACAGATATTGAGAGTTGGACGATGAGTGGGCACAGTCTGCTTTTGAGAAAGGGACAGAGTTCCCTCCCCGTCCTGGCTTACCCCATCCTCACCAACTTTAAAGCAGACTCTTTCTGCATCCCAATGTCCTTGAGTTATTAGGTGCTGGGCACAGACCTCAGGTAGCACGCGGGATTAAGTCTAGATACCCCACACAGGTTCCTATGTGGCATGCCTCAGGGCAAGTTTCTTAAGCTCTTTGAACCTCCTTTTTTTGTGTTCTGGGGGCATCTGTGGGGTCTAAAGGAAAGATTTCTGTGGGTGTTCAGTGCGACCTTGAACACAGTAAGAGGCAGTCACAATGTAGTTCTCGGTAGATCTGAAGAGAAAATGACCATCCCGTGTGTAACACAACGCCTGCCATCCACAGTCTTATTGAGATCCAGGAGTCCAGGCTAGACTTTCTCTCAGGCTTAGGAGGGTTGGGGCAGTGCTGGAATGCTTTGGTCTCAGCCGGGTTGCATCAAATGTTCAGAACAATGTGGTTTGCTTGACCATTTCCGTCTACAAGGGAGTTATACTCGGTGGGTAACACATCTCCTGATTTTGGCCTCAGGGCCGTTGAAGGAAGGGAATGATCATTGTTGTCTGAACCTCTCTAGTGCTGTGTCTTTCCCAGAGCATGTGTTCAACAAGTAGTCTGAGTGAAAGATTAATTTAACCTAAGTACACGCATGTGCGTTGACACGGTCTCACCCTACCACTAAGAGTAGCCCAGAACCGATTTGTAGCACCGGCTGCCTCAGTTGGCTCAGACTAGCTGGGATCCTCCTGCCTCCACATACAGACTGCTGAGTTTTGTTTGATTCTGCTTTGTCTTTTTAAAGATTAATTTTACTTAAGATGTCGTTTATCTCGAGACTAGAAACACGTTTAATGCTATGTGCAGATGAGTTTGTAGGGGTGGAATGTACCTTGACATCTAGGTTTGTGCGTGTATACAAGCATGTCTGTGTAAACACACACGCTCTAAGGCTCTCCTAGACATATCCAATTAGAAAACTGATCTGGCCACTGTTGGATGGAGGAGGTGGCCCTATCGGCTCACAGTTGGAGCCTATCTGTGTATCTGCTGGCTCTGATTCCAAACCAGTCAGTCTAGTTAAGAGCTTTTAAAGGCAGATGAACTGATAGGAGATTGTAGTTCTCCTGGGCCTGACACTCTCAGGCACCTTCGAAACTGTCCTTCTGGGAACTCATAGAGCAAGTGAGTTCTCATCCTCATGAGAAAGTGAAGTCAAGGCTGATGACAGTGACCATGGAGTGTGAGTTCGAAACAAAACATGAAATAAAAAAAAACAAAACAAATGAACCAAAGTTCTTCGTCCTTTCATCAGGGTAACAGGAAGGGGTACCTCAGGTTTTTGTCTGTGTCTGTGTCTCTTCTGTACCAGACCCAAGCAGCACTCCCGATCACTCTCTTACCTTAATTCCATATATCTTTGAGTCTTTCATGTCACTAAGTGCTGTCCCATGTCTGTTACCTGTGCCCCCTCTCTTCCTGATCAGGATAGATTCCAAGTTCCCACGCTTTCTTGCTTCAGTTTGGAATACAGTCATATGACTGACTAGGGGCTGGGAAGGATACCTGGCTTTCTGGACCACGCTCAAGGCTAGATCCATCAGCAGGGAGTGGGGGGTTGCACACTGAATACTCAGTAGGAATGCCTGATGCCCCCTTGTCACATTCAGAGGTGATCCATCCTTCCCCTTGGTCGTTTGGCTTTCCTGCTTGCTACTTGAAGTCACAGCCATGCTGGGTGGAGCACAGACGGCTGTAATGGGAAGGGTCCCAGCCTGCCTGAGAATAAGCACCAAGTCTGTGCAGCCATTGGTTTTATCATTCTTGTTGTTCCGTGGCTCTGAGGCTGGAACCCAGAGCCTTTGCACACACTAGAACTTAGCCATAGCCCTAGCCTTTTCCAGGGTCAGTTGAAATATCTTATTCAAATTGGATAGTGAAATTTCACAGTGAAATCTGTAACGATGCATGGCACTTGGAAAAGTTATCATTCCAACGTGGTGTTGAAACAGGGTCGCATTATACTTTAGGTTGGCCTGAAATTGTGACCAGGCTAGCCTTGAACTTGTAGCAACTCTCTGAACCTCTACCTACCAAGAACTGGGATTATAAATGTGAGTCACAAGGCTCCAGCTGAAATATAGGGTTCAACCTAAAATTGACATTTGCTGGGGCTTTGTACCTTGACTTTAGGGCTGCAGGGTGACTATGGCTTGTGGGTGCGGGTCATGTCTTCTTGAGGCCATGTCTCTGGTGTTAGAGATGTGTTTCCATTCATCATCTGGGGATCTTGTCTTCCATGTTGCTGTTTCCTTTCTTTATGTGGTGGTTTGAGTAAGAATGGACCCTATAGGCTTACATATTTGACTGCTTAGTCACCAGGAAATAGAACTGTTTGAAAGAATTAGGATTAGCAAGGGTGGTCTTGTTGGGGAAAGTGTGAACCACTGGGAGTAGAATTTGGGGTTTTCAAAAGCTCATACCAGGCTCTCTCTCTCTCTCTCTCTCTCTCTCTCTCTCTCTCTCTCTCTGTGTGTGTGTGTGTGTGTATCATACAGCATATGTGCTATCTGCAGCACCATACCTGCCATGCTCCCTGCCGTGATGGTAATAGACTAAACCTCTGACAGTGTAAGCCAGCCTTCAGTTAAATGTTCTTTAAGAGGTGCTTCCCTCATGGTGTCTCTTCACAGCATGAGAACAGGGGTGACTAAGATACTGCACCTTGAAGGTGATAATGAATGTCTGTTATTTGTAGACAGAGATGTCTGAGTGCTAGATGTTTCTCATTAACTTTCATGGCTTTTGCTTCAGGTGTGTGTGTGTGTGTGTGTGTGTGTGTGTGTGTGTGTGTGTGTGAATAATTACCCTTAAACTTCGCCTATAAGGTACCCTCATGAAGACAGTCCTGGATGGGTCTTTGCAAACTCAAGCAGAAAGAGTTCATGTCCACGCAGATGTTCTGATGCTTCTTTTGGTGCTGGATGCACTGTGGGACATAAGGTTGATGCAAAAGGCTCAGGAAGGCAGCACTCCCGGTCTGAGGTCTGTGTCTTCCAACTCTACACACCCATTGCTCATTCTCTCAGCAGCTCTTAACCATCTATGAAGGAGCCTCGTGCTTAGTATTTGAGAGACCCCTCTTATTTCAACGCTATAGAAGTAAACACCCTCTTGAGTAGACAGACCTGTGGGCCAGGAGCCCTTTGGCAAACCTCTGTCTTTAAAGACTATTTACATTACGGCTCACGGCAGTAACAAGATGACAGTTACGAAACAGCAATGAAAATAATTTTATGGTTGGGAGTCACCCGAACACGAGGAACTGTTTTGAAGGATGGTAGCTTTAGGTTGCTGCTCTAGGGGAATCCTAGGGCTTCCTGTGATAATGACCTTGGCCCGGCCAGGAAGCCAGTTTATTGTCCTTACCCTCCTCTGCCCCATAAGACGGGGTCCCTTAGTTCTGACTATGTGGACTCCAGGGTGGCATGCTGAGTGGGACGGTGCCCAGATGGCAAACAGTTCCTGAAAGCACCAGAAGCAGATCAGCAAGGACACAAGTGACTTCCTAGAAAGGTGTGAATAAGCTAATGAGAGCAAACACACCTGGGCCATCGGCCCCTGCTGTGCTGAGGCCATGGACCCTGAGAAGTGAATTGCCCTGAGAAATGCCAGGCAATGCCATTTGATGCTTAGGATGCTTCTAGGGTATCCAGTCATAACACTTGCCAGCAGTGGCTGGCAGCCTCACGCAGACCCATCTGAAATTCTAGTCACCCTCCTCCCTAGCCCTCTGTGCTCTGTCTTCCGAGCTGCTAAACATTTTAAAAACTGCAGTTAAAGTAACACCGATGTGCTGGTGATGTGACTCCTTTTTGTTATCAAGTCTAAAACTGTTACCTGATCTCGACTCTTAAAAAAAAATTCTCCTACAACCCCCAACTCTACTCCTCAAAGTTCCTGTCTATGTTTTAAATTCCCTGTAGAGATGATACTGCGTCTTACTTCGGACAAAATGTAAAATACTTGTTTTTGACAGATATGTATGTTTTGCTTAGATGCACACACAGCCAGTGCCCTAAACCCTGACATGTTTATGCATGTTTCAAAATGGTATTCTCAAAAAATTATTTTTACATGAGCAGTTTTTTGTTTTCATTTAATTCTTAGTTCCCACAAGGAATGTTTTGTAGATATGTTATAATATCAAAACAGGGGGGTGTAGGTTTAGGGAGAAAGAACAGTGAAGACCATTTGGCCAGTTGTGGTAGCATACGCCATTAATCCCAGGACTCTGGAGGCAGAGGCAGATGGATCTCTCTGAGTTCAAGGACAGCCTGGTCTACATAGCAAGTTCCAAGTTGTCTAAGGGTTGTGTATTGAGCTCCTGTCTCAACAAGAAGAGAATACGAAAGAAAAACATCCTAAATGTCTACTTAGGGCTCCTGGACGCCCCCCACCCACCCAAGGAGGTACATGTGTGCGTGTGTGCTTAAGCACGAGTGTACATGTGTGTGCATGTGTGCATGTGTGTGCGTGTGGCTGTCTGTGCCTCGAGAGGCCAGAAAAGAGCAGCAGATGTCCTGGAGCTAGAGTTACAGGGACTTGTGAAGTGGGAACTGAACTCTGGTCTTCTGAAAGAGCAACAAACTTTCTTAACCCTTGCTGCAACTCTTTAGACCCCAGATCCCTAACTTTTATTTCAGAGATTATAATATAATGACATCATTTCCCCTCCCTTGCTTTTCTCCTTCCAAACCCTCCTTATTCTCATGCAGATTTATGGCCTCTTTCTCCATTGATTTTCATATGTAAGCATGTAGAAGCATGTAACTTGCATACAAAAGCGTGTGCACTTTTAGGGAAGGATTGCTCTTCTTGAAAATGTCACGGGACTGCATAAAAAACCCACAACTCTCTGCAGATGACGTGTTGTGTAAGTAAAGATGTGGAGAAAGCAGTCCCTCGGCTACCTCACACTTCATAGCACGTGACACGGCAGGTGTAAGACAGCAAGTTTGGGCTGTCCAGACATTCTATTAAAAGCCCTTCTTAGAAGATGTTAAAAGAACTGGAGAGGTGGCTCGGTGGTTAAGAGCTCCCCTGCTCTTGCGGAGGACCCAGATTTGGATCCCAATACCCATATGGTATCTTATAACCATGTGTAACTCCAGTTCCAGAGGGTCTGGTGTCCTTTTCTGACCTCCGCAAGGCAACAGTCATGCACATGGTATACATACGTGTAGGTAAAACACTCAGATAAAATAGAAAAAAATGTAAAGCACGCTAAAAGCTCTTCATGAAGCCGGTCTGATGGCATCTCCCCATAATGTCAGCATTCTAGAGGCCAAGGCAGGAGGATGATAAGCTAAGGCCCTGAGGCCAGCCTGGGCTACATAGCAGGCTTCTAAAAGCAAACATCTCTCCTGTGCTCCGGTATAAATTCCCTTTTATCCTTGTATTGTTTAGACTGACGGAGATAATCAGAGTAGTCTGCTGCTGTAGCCATTACAACAGCACCGTTTCCATGACTGGTAATGACTCTCCTGTCCAGCGTCATGTGGCATCTGTCTGTTTGGCTTTGCCCTTGTTCTTGAATCAAGGAGGCCATTCAGACAAGGAACCAGAATCTTCAGATGTTGCTAAGGAGCCACACAAAAAAAAGTACTGTCAGAACTGTGCCCCCCACCTGGGTCTCAAGCACTCACGTCTTAATGGTCATCCAGAAGAGAGGTTTGCAGAAAGTCCCTGTGGAAAGCGTCTCGGCAGTCTGTCTTCTGCTGGTGGAGAATGTCAGGCCCACGGACACTGTTGTGCATGCTGTAGTCTCATCGGGTCCTTCTCAAGAAGCTAGAGGCTGGGACACTCACTCAGGAAAAGAAAGCTGAAAAGGTTAAAAAAAAAAAAAAAACAACAAATCTTTTCCTTGCCAGTTGAGTGTAACTTTCCAGTATTTTCCTGTCTGACTGAGGTTTTCTTATTTACCACCTTAGCAGAAAGATGTGAAACCAATTTTAGGAAGGCTTGCCTGGATATTTGGTTTCCTGTGATCAGGGCCAAGCATGGGGAGGAGGCAAATTCCCCAGCCTCAGCAGGATGGCCCCCTCAATTTAGACAGGTAATATCAATTAATGAGTGTCTGAGCTTTCAGGTGGGGGACCTGTAACACTCAGTTTTTATTCTCCTCTGGTAGGACACCACTGGCTTGTAGCCTTTCTGCACCATGACTTCCTCCTGCCCAAGCCTCGAATAGCATACCCGTGTAGCCCCTTCCAAGAGCCATTATGCTGATGTGGGGAGCAAGTCAAAACTAGCTGAAGGAAGGCATCTAATCCCTGCTGGGGAACCATGTGGTCCCTTTCATCTTCTTTGCTTCTGTCTTCGGTGACTGCCACCAACTTCCAGGGAACGGGACTGTGCATTTGGAAGCCCTGGTGTGCCAGTGCCTGGGGCTGGCAAAGGACTTTACTCTTCTTGCCTGTGGGGCAGGGATGACACCCAGACATCCATTGTCACAGCCAGAGAAGCAGCACTGCTGTAACTTGAAGGTAGACCCTTAAGTAAGGCCACGGTTGAGCCTAAAAGATCAAGTGTGTTCAAGAACGATAGCTGGGCAGAGTTCTTTATGGATGCCCGTTTCAGCTACCTCAGTGGGCCCGGTCATTTCCATGCTTGTGTGGAACAGTGCCATTGAAGAAACTGCACTTGATCATTTATAGAAAGCCTGAGAACCATGCCTGGCACCAAGCAAGCACTCAGTAGCATCGTCTGCCCCTGTTGTCATTACTGGACAAAGGAGTCCACTGAGATGACATGCTTTACCCAAGGACACACTGGTCCACGGCACACTTAGGTCTGGACTCCACGTCCAGCCTGCTTCACGGAAGCAGCGATTTCTCAGGCATTTCTTTGTGTCAGTGCGACCAAGGGCTCAGGTCCATGTGCCTGCGCTCCTGTCCATGGCATGTGGAATGGTTTGGGGTGTGTTATGACTGTGTGAGCACACGCAACATCTCTGCCTTTGTTTCACATCACTCTCCCTTGCTGTGTGTGTGTGTGTGTGTGTGTGTGTGTGTGAGAGAGAGAGAGAGAGAGAGAGAGAGAGAGAGAGAGAGCCTGCACCTCCTGTGCAGTTTAGCGCTTTCCCTTTGTGTGAGTATATTAACACACTGTCACGTTTAACCTTTCACCCACCGAGCCTGGCATTTAATATGCTGTTAAACTCAATATTGTTTCCTATAAGCAGCCTTAGAGGGACGAGAAGTAACCGGAGTGACAGTTTTAATAGGCCCCCGTTTCTCAGCCCCTGTGCTACGGGAACCCAGCATTTCACAGAGGGGCTTGTCAGTTGTTTGGTCCTTGACCTCAGGTCAGGTGAGAGCAATGGAATGAAGGTTTGGGGCGCCGAAGGGCCTTGGAAAGCACACAGAGTGGTTTTTATGAGCGACAAGTAGGGTCTCTTCTTTGTGGCGAATGCTGCTACTGCTTTGTTATCCCTCGGCTCCCCTTCCCTCCATTTCCTCTCCCCTGTGCCCCCTTTCTTCAGTGCATGGGGTGAGTGTAGGCGCTGATCTTATTTTGTTCCTTTAGATGATTGGGGACGAGCTTAGATGACACATAGGACTTCTTGGGATGCACCTCTGATGATCAGCCTCATTCCCTGTTCTTCCTCTCTAGGCGTTTGACACATGATCTCCTTGGTTTGGGTTTTCTAATTCTTGACAGCTTCTGTTATTCTGTGTTGTATGCCTGCTGAAGCTGCTTCAGAACACACTTGTAAAACCCCAAGTTGATGATTGCCCGTGTTTGCTCATACTCACTGGGTAATAGAAAACCAGTATGCCTCTCTGTGCCTGGAGCTTAACGCGTTTTCCTATGAGGCAAGGGAACTGGCATCTAGGATACTGTCACATGGGAGTACGCATGGTAGAGAATCTGTTCCTACTGCCACAATCCAGAGGGCAGGTATGGAAAAATACCAGAATCTAGACTTTGCTTCAACTCTGCTTTCGTGGACTTCTGTTCAGAAAACATGTGTTAGACATTCGTGTGTGGTTACCGAAGACTGCAGCTGCTTACAGGGTGAGGTCATCAGATGAGTATTTCTGAGATACCTATAGCATGGGCGGTACTGGGGTGGACACGCTGAGAGAAAACAGTTGTACAGAGATAGAACTGTGAGCAGGTGACAGGGTGACAAGCTGAGGTATGTGTCCACAGGATGAGCATTTGTTACCCAGACAGCTATGTCCTTCTGTCATTGGAGGCTGTGCAGAGAAGGTCATCTAGGAAAGTAGGTTTTGATTCTTCTAGAACTGATATTTGGTGGTGTCAATCTCTACCTTGGTAGGGCTGATTAAAAAAAAAAAATCTCAAGGCACAGTGAGACATCAGCAGGTATAAACATTTGCTGCATGTGCCCAGTGACCCACATCTGGTCCTTGAAGCCTATAGTGTAAAATCTGGATTTGGTGGCTCATGTCTGTAATCGGGGAAGATAGAAGGGGAGATGTGAGAGCCATCTTTTAGTGAGCATGTGCAGTAGCAGCAGAAACAAGACACACACACACACACACACACACTCACACACACACAAACAAACTTTTGCCCCAATAGAACGGACATTCAAGTTTGTCCCGATACCTATTCCTATCACTGAGTGTACGTTTCATCTTTGTGAGTCTGCTTCCTTTACTAGAACTTACTTGGAACCTCCACTTTCATACTTGGCTCTTGTGGTCACTCATAGTTCACAGGTGCAAAGCCCTGAGCACCAGCCACGCCCACCTTTCTGTTTCATCTCTCATACTATAAACAAATCATACTTTGTAGTCTATTTAGGGCCACAGTTTTGCATTTTGTGGTGATCTCGGTCTTTACGATGACCCCTAAGTATTCTGCTGAAGTGCTATCCATATTTCTAATCTTAAAGAGGTAGCATGCCTTAGGGAGAAGCCATGCCTTCAGCTGCCTCATTTGGACATGAGCTACAGTAGTCCTGTTGACCGTGAGTTTAGTGTTAATGAACTAACAGAATGTATTAACAAAGGTGCCTTTTAGAAACACTCGTAAAGCAAGGTTGCATGTTGATCTCTTGGTGAAATGTGACTGGTTTGCAGCATCCCAACTCTGTATTTCTCTTGGGTGCCGTGTTTTAGTGTTTGAAAAGTTCCGGAGAACCATCATGAATGAAAATCGACTGTGTACTCAGGGCTAGAGCCAAACTGTATGTCACTCACATACTGAATTCCTGCTTCCTGGGCTTTATTTATCTGTCTTGTCTTGTTTGTTTTAAGTGTGAGGGCTCTGAGACTTGGCTGCCTGTTAGAGTGCTCTGGGAGCTGAACTGAAGGCTGATGAGCCACTCAACAGTAAGGGTCTCGTTTAGTTGCCTGGGGGGGGGTATGGTCTAGATATAAAAAAATTTCAAGTTTTTTCAGGGACTCTGTCGAAGGCATGGTTGAACAGCGGTACTCCACACATAGAATTACAATGCTTCTGAGAAACGGATGCTGCCCAACTTCAAGGGGTCTCAGCCTCCAGGGGCTCGCCTCACTGAAGGAACAGGGTGCTTGAGGCATTGACCAGCACCTGCTCCAACTCAACTCAAACAATAACAAGCCAGGAAAGGGTGGCCTCAGAGTTTTCGTCCCAAGGAAAAGACCTTTGGTAACAGAGGACATTTCCGACTAGAGACTGGGAACTTGTAGTTCAAGGAAGTGAGCTGCATTTCATTCTTTGCCTTGATCACCTGAGCACTTCCCTCTTCTGGGTTGGCTGTTCGAGAGGGTGTGCAGTGAGAACTGAGAAGGTGGTGTCCCTACCTTCACCTAGGGGATGAGGGGCTGCTGTGTAGAAATAGCACACCATGAGTGCAGCTCCGATGGGCGCAGGCTGCTCATTGGAGTGTCAGCATGACGGAGAAGTTATAGTGAGTGTGGTGGAAGAAGGATCTATGGGCAGTCTTTAGACTGAAGCCAAGCACATCATTGGAAGGAAAATGCATGCATTTGTGCTAGAACGGGGTCAGGAATGCAGAGCAGGGTCTTAAGGACCAAAGGAATCAGTTTCAGGGATGGAGAGTGGAGAAGGGGGCCTTCTCATACCTGACATTTGTTCTTTCCTTACAAACTAGGCATAGATACATGAAGACTGTGTACAGAGCTGCCTATAAGTAAATGATATCTCGCTGCAGAGGAATGCCAAGATGTTTTGTCTTTTAAAGGATCGGGTTGAATCTGTAGGATAGGCTAAGGGCAGTCACCGTCCAGAGAAGGTGCCCTTCACTTGTTTGCATACTGGCGTGGCCATGGCCTGCTCTCCCCCGCCCCACTCTCTGCATACAACCTTCCGAGCTCTGTTTGGAAGATTGTCCATAACCCCCTGGCTGAGGAGGTGTCTTCAGAGCCTCTAAGGAAGTGACGTTCTTCACCTGACCTTGTTCGTGCCTTACTGAGCACTTCTTGGTCCTAGCTGGACATCTCTGGAATTTGAAACAATGCTACTAGAGAGATTGGTGCCATGCCAGTCAATAATACACAGCTGAGGCCCTGCACAGATCCATGAATCTATAGACAAGAGATTTGGGTCAGGGTGTGAACTGACTTCCCTGTGATTACATAGCAGAGTCAGCGGTCGAACACAGACAATTTGTCATCTCACCTCTGCTTGAAACTGTCTCAGAGCTGATTTGACTATTAGTAACCAGATGGGGACCACAGTCATCTAAAGATAGCAAGCTCTCTCTCTCTCTCTCTCTCTCTCTCTCTCTCTCTCTCTCTCTCTCTCTCTCTCACACACACACACACACACACACACACACACACACACACACACACACACGACCAAACGAATTTCGGGATTTGCGAGGCCTCATTTCCTATTTGATAGAAGGGAGATGTGAAATTAACAGCTAGAATCCAGTTTCCAAAGCTTGAGTTAAAAACATCAGGGCCGCTGTCCAGTGTGCAGGTGACTGAAATGCCCAGGAAGTCTGGCTTCGGAACTTTTAAGCTGTGATCTTCCACAGAGCTGGGTGCCCAGAACTGAGTCAGTACATAAACGAGTGAACACATCGCTCTGCCTGTCAATAAAACTTGCTTCATTCTGTCTGCAGTGAACACAAGTGGAGCCATCCTTTGGGGCCCAGGGCTGCTTTTCTCTACAGCTTAGGAACTGGGAGGGGTTGGCTCAAAACTGGTGTTAACTCTGGGGCAGGTAAAACCCCTGCATCCTGGACTGAGAGCACCCGCGCGTAAAGGGATGGGCCCCAGGTAGGGAACAGCCTGGCTTCTTCTTTTTGATGTGGCCATGAAAGTAAACAGGAACCTTTGTCCTTTGTTTTCCAGGTCACAGCCAAGACTGCCTTCCTATTTATTTTACCCCAGTATAACATTAGTGTGCCTACAGCAGGTAAGAACAAAACCGCTCTCTCTCCCCTGCTCCTGTTAACCCTCAAGGACTGGGGAAGACTTCTCTTTTGCTCTATGCCTGTGACCTTTCCGATACTCTGTCCCTTGGGCTCCAGCGTGCTCCCCCAAGGCAGGTGGCTGGGCGGTTCCGGCCCTCAGTTCTCCACTGTAGAACCGGAAGAAAAGTACCGTACTATGAGGTGAGCCCCTTCCTCCAAAGTAGGTGGTGTTGATTTCTGTCGGGAATGAAAGCTAAGCCCATGACCAATGATCAAGAGCTTAGCTCTTTGTTAAAGTTTTCCGTGAGGACAGTGGGTTAGATGGTGTTGTACTTCCATGTAGGGTGGAAACATGGCAGGAAAGGGAGCTTTGTACTTTGACTAGGTTGAAGTTAGGAGTAAACTGAGTCTTCACCCAGGGCCATCTCACGATGGCCGTAATTGTTGCATTACAAGCTGGCCTGCATCTAGTATCTCCAAGAACCTGCAGAAAATCTCACTGGCAATGTTCCAAGTACCATGTGGTCTTCACTGGCAGCTTCTAGTCCACTTATGGGGCCTGCAGCTCAAGGAGTAGCAGGGCCAGTAGGAGCTGAACAGGGAGAGAGTGAGCCCATTCTAACTCGATAGCTGCTGCTCCCTTCTGACAAGTCACCATTGCAGAGGTTGCTGCAAAGCCAGAGTGTCTGTACAGCTGCTTTTATCATCACTGTGACCAAATACCTAAGAGAAACAACCTCAAGGACGAAAGGTATTTTTGGGCTCCCGATTTCAGGGGGCTCTTAATGTGGACGCTTCGGCCTGTGTACTTAAGCCATAATGGCGGCAGAAGCACGTGGCAGAGGAGAGCTGTTGGGTAAATAGAGGAAGGGGGCCAGAACAGGGTACCTGCCTTCAAGGGTGCATACCTGGGAATCTACTTCTAGGTAAGCCCCTGCTGTCTTCGCCATTTCCCAGTGATCTCATCGCGTTACGTTGGTATGAAAGGATTGATCATTTGATTAGGCCAGAGTCCTCGTGGTCTGACGCTAGGACAGATGCTGCAGAGCTGTGATGTGCCTAATCTCCAGGCTTCTCTCAGTCTACTCAAGCAGATAACCAGGCCAATGCAACACAGTAGCTGAAGCAGTTACCTCTTGAGATAAGTTTTATCCCAAAAGCATCAGAAGACATTTCTTCTTCCATATAAACACACCACCGTTTAAATGTTGGCAGCTCCTTTGGTGACTGCCACGCAGGACAGTCAACAAAAAGAAGTCAATACAGCTGCTGGCCAGGTCCAGCTTTGGGTCATATTTCTGCAGCCTTGGGTTTCTGAGGTCTCAAGCCTTGGAAGGAGGCATCACTGGGTTCCAGCTGTCGAATACCAGGATAAAGGATGAAGGGGGTTTGCTTGCCAAGTCTTGTTCTCCTCTCATCATTGGGGAGTAGAGAAGTTGAATGATCTTCACTTTTATGTGAGGGTCTTTTATCTGGCTCTACCTCAAGCATTTGGGGGTGGGTGGAGGTAAGTGTATGACTCTGTGGCCCAGGGAGTTATAACCATGAGTTTTGCCTGACCACATTCCTACAGCAAATATAACCAGACACTGAGGGAATCCTTGCTTCTGGGTATATACTATAGTTCCTTTTTTGGAGAACCAAACTGAGAGATTGTGGTAAGAGAGAAAGAACATTCCTGGCTGTGGGAAGAGATGTTTGAGAGCATCAATCAGCTTGGGAAGCCAGGAAATGGTTTGGCCAGACACATGTGTTGCAGTAACACTGTATTGCCCGTGGGCAGTGCATGTGGTCCAGGATTAAAGTCAGGTTTCTCTACCTCCTCCCATCTGTCCGCTGTGAAAGTGCGTAGAATCTTTTGTATTTACAAGTGAGCGATTTAAATTATTTCCATTTTAAAATGTGGTAAAATAGCTGGGCATAGTGGCGTCTCTGTGGTAGCTGGGCATTTTCTATTGTATCTAGCCAGACCTTATCCAGTCTTACGTGCTTATATGATTGTATTAAGTGCAGTCACACTGTGCTACTTTCCAAATCAAGAAGTCTTTATGTTGCAGAACTGAACTTTTAGTCATTATATAATAACTTCCTACAGCAACCACCATTCTCTTTTCTCTATGAATTTGTTGCAATAGTTACCTCAGAAGTGTGTGTGTGTGTGTGTGTGTGTGTGTGTGTGTGTGTATGTGTGTGTATGTGTGTATGTATTATGTATGGTGTATATGTATTTGTATATATATGGATGTTTGTGTATGTATGTGTGTGTATATGTGTTATGCATGTGTGTATGCATGTATAGATACATGCATGCGTGTGTGTGTGTGTGTGTGTGTGTGTGTGTGTGTGTGTTTAGATTTTTTTCGATAGGGTCTCACGCAATATTAAGCCAGGCTAGCCTTGAACTTGAAGCAGTCCTCTGGCTCAGCTTTCCAAGTGCTGTAAGTACAGGTGAGTTCAGCACTCTCAGTTTTAGAATCATATTAATTAATCTTTGGGTCCAGGTTTACAATTTAAATACACATTTTACCCCCAAAATACATTTATATGAACATTGCTAACTCTTTGAGAAAGTATACACAGTATATTCAAGGCGATAACAATTCCATGTGGTAACACCACTCAGCAAAAATTGTAGTTAAAATATTTTTAGAGGGCTGGAGTGATGGCTTAGTAGGTCCTTGGTTCAATTCCCAGCTACCAAATGGTGGCTCACAACCATCTATAATGGAATCTGTTGCCTTCTTCTGGTGTGTCTGAAGACAGTGACAATGTACTCACATACATTAAATAAATCTTTAATAAATATTTTTAGAAACTGATTCATAACCTGCAAAAGTTTTTGGGATTAGAATGTGGCGGATCTTTTCCATGTGATAATAATTGAGCTAGTGATCCCCCCTTCCTTCCTCCCTTCCATTCCCTCCTCTCCCCTGTTCTTTTTCTTTCTTCCACTAGAAGAGGCCTTTTACTGACTCGAGCTCAGTTGGGAGTGTTTTATTTTTCTTCTTTCTTTTTCCCTGAAAGTCATGCATTAGTTTAGTCAATCTATCAACCCCACTGAACTCTAAGATAACATCTTTTCTCAGGGTGACAGGATCTAAAATGAAGGAAACATGGCTTCATGATTAAATCACACAGTTGCTACCCACATGTGGACTCATTGCCTCCCCCCGTGTCTTTCTCTTCATTAAAAAGTTATTATTTAATGTATATGGGTGTTCCGCCTGAATGTGTGCCTGTGTACCATGTCTATGCCGTGTCCTCAGAAGCGAGACAGCACTGGCTCCCCTGAAAGAGGAGTTTCAGACAGTTGTGAGCTACCACGTGGGTGCTGAGCATCCAGCCTGGGTCCACAGGAATAGTCACCGATGCTTGAGCCACCTCTCCAGCCCCAATTATTATTCTTTAAAATTATCTTGTGATGGGTTTCATTGGCATTGTCATACATTTGGGTCATTGTACTTTGTTTTTGTTCATCCTCTCTCCCCAACTCCATGTGGTCCTTTCTTGGTCCCCTTTCTTCTCACCACGGACTCCTGTTTCTTTCCTGGAACAGGTGTTCCATTACTTTCTTCCTTCTTTTCACTTCTGTAACCTCCATACATGCACATGTGCACACATACATACATACACACACCTACACACACAACCATCTACATACATACACACACACCTACATACATATTCACACACAAACACACACACACACACACACACACACACACACACACACACTCATATAAATTTAAATATAGATTCCTCGAAGGAGACAAAGTACATAGTATTTGTCTTTTCAAACCTAGCTTGTTTTTTAGTTAACATAATCTCCAGTTCTGTCCATTTTATTGTTCCTGGTTTGATTTTGTTTTATGGCCAAATAAAATTCCACATTTACTTTATTCACTCATCTGGTGTTGGGCGTGTAGGTCGGTTCTGTTTCTTAGCTATGTCGAATAGCGCAGGAGTGTAACATGGATGTGCCAGCGTCTGTGTGGGATGCTGACAGAGAGGCCCTTTGGGTCTATCCCTCCACAATGGCTGTCTGGCCTCCACAACATTTCCTGTATCCTTTCCAGCATTTGTTGTTGTTTTTTTTCTTCATGATAGCCACTCTGGCTGGAGTGAGATGGGCTCTCAGAACAGTTTCCCTTTGAATGTCTTGACGGTCAAGATGTTGAACCTTTTTTCCTTTTATGATTCTTTGAGAGCTGTCTGTTTAGTCCATGAGCTCACTTCTGGTTGGATGGTTGGGGTGGGGTTGGATGTTTAGTTTTTGCATTTCTTCATTAATCCTAGCTATTAATCCTTTGTCTAACGCATAGTTGGCAAAGACCATCTCCCACTCAGGATTAATTGAGAAAGGGGTTCGTTGTGTAGCCCTGACTGATCTGGAAGCCACTAGACACAGTAAGCCTTGACCTTGTCATTCTCCTGCCTCTAGCTCTCAGGTGTTGAGTTACAGGCCAGTACCAACACAGCTGGCTTTTAAAGTTGTTTCTGTCAGATATTGCCAAAGCAACACAAGAGCGATAAAACTGAGCATGCGCGCGCCTAGGGCATCCTTTTAACTCCTTTTTGGAGAAATCTGGATAGCGAGCAATGCCTTAACCATCTATCTCACAGCCGGGATGAGAAATCCAGACTGTGTTCCAGGCTAGGCCCCTGTCAGAGCTGCTGGGCATAAAGAATTTCCCGTTGAATCTTGGGCGTGTGGTGCATTCATTAGTTTAATCAGTTAATTGCTCACTCTAGACAAATATTTCCGAGTCTCCTGTACGCTGGTTCTAGTTATAAAACAGTTGAAGGGAAAGATATAGACTAAATAGCTAGATAATGGTAATTGCAATAGGGTGAAGGAAACACACAGAGCTTTGAGGTGAAACACACACACACACCTGGGTAGCAAATCCTTCCAAAATCCTGCCTTTATAGTGAAGTTGGATAACTTGCAGCTGTGAACAGAGACGACAGGACAGCCCTAGCTAAGGGATCAGCATGTGTAGATGGAGAAATTCTCACTTGAGAAACACATGCCTGGGCTGTACTTTTGGGTTAGTGCTGACCGAGAGCCCAGAGCAGCGGGGTTGGCCTCTTCTAGAATGCAACTATTGAATTCTGCTCTGGAAAGTTGCTCTATGCCTGTGTGCCCTGGATGAAGGTCCACTGGAGTGCCTGCAAGACGAGGGGTTTCAGTTACTTTAGAAAGGGAAGATAAGGTATCATTCCGTTGTCTGTCATGGAAATCTTACCAGTTGGGGCTATTCGAAATAAGAGGAGCAAGAAGCACAAGGGACAATGGACTGAGAACAGCTGTTGAATTTTTTTCTGAGTGCCTGTGGTGACCAATTCAGTATGGTATTGACAGTTTACCTGGCCCTCAGGAAAGCAAAGGGCTTAGGGGACAAAACCATTTTACAGTGACAGGTTTGATAAGAGTTGCAGTGTCTAAATCCCTCCTCTTAAATCTCCTTGGGGGCTCGATGCCAACCTCTGCCTTCTAAAAAATCCTTCTTTATAATGTGCATCTCGCGTCCAGGCCATATAGAGTGTTAGCCTTGAGCTCAAGGCACCGCTTCTAACCTCAGCCTTCCTCAGCCTCTCATGCACCTGAACTTCTCTCGCATCTATCTCTGCCCTAAGCCTTACGTCCCTAGGTCATCCTGGCTGAGGTTTTAAGGAACTCAGTGCATCTGAGATGTTGACTCTTTCTTCACTGGTCTTCTCCACTGCTCTTGTCTCCAGCTTCAGGACCACTCCACGGTCTCCTCCTGAGTAACCTAGTGACCTCATCATCAGCCATTTATTTTCTCTCAGTTTGGAGTCTTGCCATCTGAGATCCACAGGACTCAGGGCCTGAGATCTATTCCCGGCTTCTTTCCGCATCAGCTTCATATGCTGTTCCCTCCGTGTGCATGCGTGTTAGTCTCTTTTGAATTTCTGTAGTCTACCATGGCATCATCTTAATGGACTATATCAGTAAATGAGGGTCCTCATTTTCAAATGAGCGTCCTAGGGAGGTAGTCTATCAAAGTATGAATTCTAGAACAGACACCAGTTACCCCAGACCACATTCCAGCAGCCAGGTAGACTACTTGCAAATTGATGGTTTCGTTGCACTGTGATGAACCAGTGAGGTTCCTAGGGAGGTGACTACAACAGTGATGGGATAGGCTGCAGTGCCTGTCACACTGGCATCCCGAAAGCTGGCCTTACAGTTGCCCATGATAAAAATAAAGAAGTCTCTCCACTTTTAAAACAATTTCCAGCTCTTCTTACTACCTCAGCTTGGCATCCTGTCTGGGTTGCCAGATATTGCAAACAAAAAAGACCAGGTCTATTTGAATTTCACAAAACACATTTTTCATATATATATAGTAATTCATGGGACACAAATACATCAATTATAGGAAATTATTCACTAGTGACTTTGTTTTGTGGTAAATTAGGTCTTGTTAGGTAGGCTTGGCTGGCCTGGTGTTTGATCACTCTGTAGTCCAGGCTGCCTCAAACTCACCAGATTCCTCTCACTCCAACCTTCCAGGTACTGAGATTATAGACATGTGCCATCACACCCAGCAAAAATCAATCACTGTTTATATGAAATTAAGACTTAACTCCATGACCTGGTTGCTGTATTAGGGTTTCATTGCTGTGAAGAGGCACCATGACCAAAGCAGCTCTTAGAAAGGACAACAGTTACTTGGGGCTGGCTTACAGTTTCAGAGATTTAGTCCATTATCATCATGGAGGTAAGCATGGCAGCAAGCAAGCAGACATGGTGCTGGAGGAGCTGAGAGTTCTACATCATGATCTGAAGGCAGTCAGGAGGACAGTGTCTTTCTCGGGAAGCCTGGAGGAGACTGCTCTACACTTGGTGCGACTTAAGCACTAGGAGCTCAAGCAAAGCCCACTGAAGCAGAAACACACTTCCTCCAACAAGACCACACCCACTCCAAGAAGGCCACACCTCCTAGTCCTTCCTAGGGACTAAGCATTCAAATATATGTGCCTATGGGAGGTCGTTCTCACTCAAACCCCTGCACTGTAAACACTATTGTTGGCTGGGGTGGAGAGGTGGGGAGTATGACTGAGTGGATCTGGGTTTCAGCTGGATCTGGGGCTCCCCAGAAGTCATGAACACATTTGTGGTACAGTGCATGTGCACTTGACACAAGCTGAAGCCATCTGAGAGGATGGAGCATCAATCGAGAAATCGCTTTAATAAAACTGGGCCGTAGGCAAGCTTTTAGGGAGGGCATTTCCTTAATTAGTGATTAATGTGGGAGGGCCCAGATCACAAAGGTGCTGCCACCCTTGGACTGGTGGTTCTGAGTGCTGTGGGAAAGCAGGCTGAGCGAGTCATGAAAAGCAAACTAGTACACAGCACCCCTCTATGGCCTCTGGATCAGCTCCTACTTCCAGGTCCCTGCTTTGTTTGAGTTCCTGAGTTTCTTTGATAACGAACAATGATGTAGAAGCATAAACAAAATAAACCCTTTCCTCCCCAGGGCGCATTTGGCCATGGGTTCCGTCCTGGCAATAGAAACCCTAACAGTGAAAGTATAAAGGGAGTCCTGCTAGCTTTGAGGGTCCTGGGCCCACCGGCTACTCTACACGGAGAACAAAAAGGCTGGTTTGGAGGGATCTGTTCCAGAGGAGGCAGTGGTTAAAGTGATAGATCAATCTTTTCGCCCTGTCCATTTCTATTGGTTTGATCATTCGTATCTACCGACCTGTGCTCTGCAGCCAGAAGAGGTGGCAAGCCTGGGAAAGTGGCCTCCAGTGTGGCTTGGCCATTGTTTTCTAGCCCCTTCTGGGAAGAGACACGCTGCCCATGAAAACACCCTCAGATAGATGGTCTTAAAAGGCTGCATCGAGTGTCTGAGTGACTCTTGTCTCCCCTGAGGACATGAGAACTGTGTCCTGCCTGTGTCACACACTTAAAAGATGGGC
Organism: Micromys minutus; assembly: GCF_963924665.1. Classification (NCBI taxonomy): domain Eukaryota; kingdom Metazoa; phylum Chordata; class Mammalia; order Rodentia; family Muridae; genus Micromys; species Micromys minutus. The sequence continues at coordinate 34,110 of NW_027667897.1, read as the reverse complement.
GTCACGTATCAGATTGGGCCCCTGATGTAAGATGAGCTCAGGGAGAACAAAAAGGGGAAAGACAGGTGGGCAGCAGTGGGCCCTGGAGATGGAAGCTACATATGGTGAGCAAACTCCATCCTGGTGACCCTTGCAGCTGTGGGAGACTAAGGCCATGCTCGTCCTTTTACAAGGAGGGAAACTGAGCCCACAAAGTTGATTGATGTTCTCAAGGATGACCAGGAAGGGCAGAGAGAGGCTAGGCTACCTGCACCTCAGACAGAACTAGGACCCAGAAAGCTATAAAGAGGCTACATTTGTCATGTGAAGATGCCAACTAGGGAAACACGGAGCTAGCTGGCCTTGTCCTTACCTTGTGCTAAATGGCTTCCAAGACCACTTTTGGTTCAGGGTCCTTCTGTATGAAGAGAAAACTAAAGCAGGTCCCCCACTGTGTCAGCCATGATAAGCCTCCTCCCAGGAATTATGGTCAAGTCTAGACTTGATTTTCATCTCAGTAACTAAAATTTAACAATCAGCACAACTGTTCACAAGATGGCGTGAGTCATAAGCTTCAGAAAGGGAATGTGTCCATGTAAGTCTGGACGTGTCATCTTCCAGAAGAGACTTGATTCCATCCAATTCCCTGTCCACAGTCCAGGGAGTCTATCTGTGCCAGCAGCTGTCAGTCTCCCTAACAGTGACCCTTTAATACAGTTCCTCATGTTATGGTGACTCCCAACCATAAAATTTGTTGCTACGTCATAATTTTGCGACTTTTACGAATCATAATGTAAATATCTGATCCCTGTGAGGGGGTCGAGGCAGGTTGAGAATTGCTGGATGGTCTGAGCTATTCAGTGTAGCATCTCTGCGGGCTTAACTTAGCCAGAACTTCTGAGCTACCAGGGTGTCTCTCAGTTTGACCCTTGAGATCCATGGGAACAGGGCTTTCCTGTGTCCTTCCTCACCGTACCCCCTCTGACCCAGACCTCCTAACAGATCAGGTTAGATTTAACTTTGTTTCTGTGATCTTTATCTCGTGGTCTCTGGATCAGAACCCTCTTATCTTTTCTTGAGAGTTCTTTTTTTTCTCTCCTAGTTACCTGTATTTACAAAAATAATTCTTTTGTCCTTAGTTCAACAGGTTTAATGAAATTGTTATTTTCACATAAGTTAAAGCCCTGGTTTAACTTTTTAAATTTAAAAATGTAAAGAAAAACTCTACTTTTTAAAAAAAATTGTCATGTTGCGGCTGTTTCACGTGGCTCTGGAGAAATGATGTTTCTCCCGACTCTTGGTGACTTTTTCTCTGAAGTCCACATGACCCCCACCTGTGAGTGTGGGGTGACAGCCATCTGCATGGTGTGCCGTGTTCGGGTGTGTCATAAGAAGCCAGAAACTGAATGCATAGGGATCAGAAGTATGTGCCTGACACGTAGGAATCGTTCATAGATTTTCTTGCAGCGAGGTTTACAGCCTTAGAGAAAGGGCTAGTTCCTCGGGGAGACGATTCAGAGGCTGCGAGCTTCTATTCCTGAATCCTCTTCAATGTTCTCTCTCAGTTCCGTCTTTTTTTTTTTTTTTTTTTTTTTATGGTATTTAAAAACAATCCTTTGTCTTCTTAACTATCAAGTGGGTGAAAATCAATTCCAGGATATGCAGTAAGAGGCTGAGTGAGCCTGGGCACTCAGTTGTCACCTACGTCTTTCGTTTTTGGGACCCGTACATGGAAATTCTGAGAGTACGTTTCTTCAGGCCGTGGATGCAAAGTACTAGAAAGCGGGATTGGAAGGCAACATTCTGGGGCCTAGAAATCTGACTCCCTGATGCCAACAGTGATGGTTCCTTCCGCATCTGCCTAGGAAGGAGCTCTTCTCATTGGCTTGTGCATGGCTGCCACCTTCCTCCTGTGTGTCTCTCTGTGTCCACATTCCCCAGGTTTTTAAGGACACAAATCATATTAAAATGAGTCCCCACCCTAATAACCTTATTTGAACTTCTTTCCTTTGACAATACCCTATCCAAATAAAATACTGCTGTGAGGTACTAGGGGCTCTGCATAATTTTTCGGAGGTGAAGGGCACAATTTAGCACAACCATGTGTATGTGTATCCATGTATGTACACGCACACATACTCTGGGGAACATCATGGTGCTTATAATTGAGATATCAATGACTTCGTCTTCCATTTTCCTGGTTGGGAGGTCAGAATTCTGATGAAGGCGCGCTCTCTCTCTCTCTCTCTCTCTCTCTCTCTCTCTCTCTGTGTGTGTGTGTGTGTGTGTGTGTGTCCGTCCCTGCATACTCTAGATTCTTCTCTCTCTTGCCATCTCAAGGAGTGGTTTAAGCCTTCAAGATTTAAGGACTGTACTGTCCCGCTGGGATTGGAAGGACAGCCAGGCAGCAGAGAGACCTAGTTAGGAGGGACTGGGTTTGTCCACTGACTTCTGTGGCCGTCGCCCACCCCAGCTGCAGATCATTTGACCGTTCTTGCTGTCCTTGAGCCGCAGCTGCCATGTCCATAAACGGGGATAATAGACGGGATCACAGGGAATGAATGATGTCATTTACCAGACATGCTCAGTATAGGTCCTGCCTAATAAAGGACTTCCAATAGCCAGTTGTGCATTCTAAATGAGTACATGGGACAGGTCTGTTCCTCTTGTTTCTGTGGGAAATAGTAGGGATAGCTGCCTCCATTTACGCAGCAAGTTACAGCTTTATAAGTTACTTGTCTATTTTATTTCGTACCAAACGTGGGTGTTCTGCAAGAGCAATGCATGCTCTCATCCACTGCACTGTCTCACCAGCTCTGACACTGATTGATTGATTGATTGATTGATTGATTGATTGATTACTGGAGAAGGTATCTTGTGTGTGTAGGGGTCAGTTCTCACCTTTCTCTCCTAGCCATCTCACTGACCCGATCTTATTTGTATCTGGATTGGTGGAGAAAAGGTCTTAGATCCTAGGCCAGCCATGAATTCCTCTGATCCTGTTGCGTCTACCTCCCAGGAGCTGAGGTTACGGGTACGCGCCACCAGGCCCGGCAAGGAGTTTGTCCACCGGGCAACCGAATCAGAGAGTCATGGATACATGGTGGCAAAGACCAGCTCTAGAAGTGCACTTTCCACTTTCTCAGGCATGGCCTGTATCAAAGTATAGCCGTTGACACTCTGAGCAACTCTGCTGCATTGCAGGTTGAGCCTCACTTACCCAGAATGCCTGGGGCCAGCGCGCTTCAGAGTTCTGGTGTCTTGGGATTGTGGAATATTGCATGTATGTGTTAAGAAATCTCAGGAGGGGACCCGAGTCTGAACTAGGCTTCATTTATGTTTCATGTTTGCCCTTCATTGCCTGAAAGTGATTTTGCACAGTATTTTTTGTGTCCTTGAAATTTTAACTGCAGCCTGTCGTGGAAGCTTAGCCGTGGCCTTGTCCAAATGTGCCTTCATGTCCGTACATCTTTCAGAGATTTCCAGAATTTTGGATTTTTGTATTAAGGATAGTCAGCCTATATATCTACGTGTACCAGTTCCCTAGAGATGGAAACAGTGTTACTTTACTCTTGAACAGTGCTCTAGTTCAGAACTGGGAGTGTATGTTTACCATGGGACAAGTACTATCTAAACAGTAAGTCCTCAGAACTGGGATTGCTGTCTCCATGGGTCAGTGCCTTCGTAACCTAACAGACATGGCCAAATGACCCTCTACGGTGAGGGGTGCCCTTTGGCACACCCACCATTACTGCCGAAGGCTGAGACTTCTCCAAGCCTCTGCAAGGCTCCATTGTCAGGCTTGGGATTGGTGCCCATCTGATCCAGTATGCAGTGGTATCTCGGTGTAGCTTTAATTTACATCTCTCCTCTGGGTAAAGCAGAGAGCATCGTTTTCACTGCATGAGAGCTGCCTGTGTCTCCCTTTTCTGTGAGCTGTCTGTTCATATGCTTTGCCCACTTGTCTGATGATTTTCCATCTCTCATGTAAGTTCTGGGAGCTTTTTACATTCTGGCAGGATGAAGCCTTTGTCTGGGAACTGAAACATTTGCCCCAGGTAGTCATTTGATGCCTTTTCCTTTCTTTTATAGTCTCTCTCTCTCTCTCTCTCTCTCTCTCTCTCTCTCTCTCTCTCTCTCTCTCTCTCTCTAATTCTGTGTGTGTTTGTGTCTGTGTCTATCTTTCTGCCCCTCCCTTGCCTTCCCCTCCCTTCCCCTTTCTGTGTGTTTGTGTGTATGTCTGTCTGTATTCCTTTCTTCCCCTCTCTTCCCTTTCTCTCTGTGTCTTTCTGTCCTGCCCCTTCCTTCCCTTCCCTCCACTCCCCCATCTCTGTCTCCCCTGTCCCTGTCCCTGTCCCTTTCTCTGTCTCTGTCTCTCTCTCCCCTTCCCTTCTTCACAGTGCCTCTCCCTTTCTTTCAGCAGAGCTGAAGCTCCATCATTTATGCCCACTCCCTGACCCACATCCCCAGCCCCGTTTGACTTGTGATTTTGTTCACTGTAATTTTTTTCAAGTCTGTATTCCAGATTTATGTATAATAGAGAAGATCTGAAATAATGTAGAAACAGTTGGGAGTCAGCACAGAAACCCATAGAATGTTCGTATTGGGAAGGGGTCAGGGGTCAGCCAGGCCGCAGCTTACAAACTGATGGCTTGTGGTTGGAGATTTCCTGTAGATATGTTTTCTTTGGCTTACTTAGGATTGGCCCATGCAATGTCTTTAAACTTCTTGAATTAGTCTCCAGTACTGTAAAATCATATGATCTCACTTTGCTTTTTAAAAGGCAGGGATTGCTGCTGCCTGTCACGTGGCCACAACTGGAGAGAAGCAGTTTCTCGTTCACCCCCATACTAAGCACATGCTCAGATCTCCATCCTCTACTCCTCCCCCTGGACCCCTAAAGCGGAGGGTGCCCATCATTCCCCATCCATTTACCCCTGTTTAACTGTGTGCTTGTCTCCATAATGATGAACTTCGTGAACCTGTTTCTTTTCAAAGTAGATGTGTGAGAGATGGGCAGAGACAGCGATGTGGGAAGAAAGCTAGTCAGGAGCGTACTCCTTGGCTGAAATGCAGGAACTCGGCTACTTCCTGCAGCAAGCCTCCATTCAGGGAGTATGCATATAACAAGCTGGGGCCACTTTGCGTGCTGGTCCCAGGACACATTTTGCCATGTCACTTGACCATTTATTTCACTGATTTAATAGCCTAAATACAGTACCCTTTCTAGAAACATACAAGTCACCACCAACACTGTCCTTCCTGAGAACAGTGGTCTACAAGGGCCATTTACATAATACGAGCATCGTGATTCTTTTGCTTTTTTGTTTACTTGGTTTTGAGACAGGGTTTCTCTGCGTAGCCTTAGTTGTCCTGGAATGTACTCTGTAGATCAGATAGGTTCAGAGATCCACCTGCCTCCGCTGGGTGCTGCCACCACCCGACCAGTGTGACATTTTTTAAAGCAATTATTTTTTTAAATATTTTTTTAATTTCTTGTATATTTGTTTTTGCCTGCATATATGTGTACCACATGTGTACAGTCACAAGTACATATGTTAGATGGGAACATTGGATCCTCTGAAACTGGAGTTAGAGATGGTTACTAGCCACCATGTGGGTGCTTGGAACTGAACTTGGGTCCTTAAAGAAAGCAGTGAGCCCTCTTAACCTTGGCACCATCTCTAGCCCCTGAAGCTGTGTTATATGTTAGTGAGCAACTGATTTTAAAATACTTTTGAAAAACCAGGTATGAGTTTGTTTGAGCAAAGCTCCAGCTCCTCTAACTCAATAGAAAATCGGAACCACACTATTGTTTTTCTTCCTCCGATCAAACAGGAAGTAGATATCGAGGGAGGAAAGTAATAGTCGTGATACATGACTCAGTGTACCCTTTTGAGAATATGGATGTGATAGTGATCCTTGTAATAGAAAGACTCAAGGGGGTAACATATAGCCAGTGTTGAAGCTAAGGATCATAAGGTGGAGTTGACCTTGAGGTAGCATTTGGAGACTGGGCTCGAGCTCTAGAAACTAGGAGAACTGAGAAATGTCCGTCCCTGCACCCATCTGCCTTGCCCATTGTCCACATTCCTGCAACCATTTGCTTTGCCCATGTCCCAAGACATTTCCAAGGGTTGGTCAGAACACAGCATAATGCTCCTTGAAGAATTCTGAGGTGGTGCACAAGGGCTCCAAACACAGGTAAAATCCCCAAAGGATTTGAGACTTGTTCCTACAGCCAATTCCTCATACACTGTCCTGTTTTTCTACCCCTATCTAGAACAGGGACCCTGACTCTGTCCCACCAGCTGGAGACCCGCAGGTTCTGACTGATTTAGTGATGACCGATGGCTGTCCCCCTGCCACCCTGTGGCCACATGGCCAGAAGTGGATTTTACTGGACTTCCGGGGCTTCCTTAGGAAGTCCACAGAGCTCGCCGGTCTATAAAGCCCTTTACAGTCTCCCACCCTGCGGCCACTCACCCCGACCCTAACCAGAGTCTACTTAAATATCTGCCATTCTACTGTGTTTTAGTTATAGTAAAAACACTCAACAACTCTTTCATCTTGACTATTTTTGAGTAAACAGATAGTAATGTTAGGTACGCTCAGATAAATATCTCAAATAATCTGAATGTATACCCATCAAACAACTGCACCCCATTTTTAATCCTGCCCTGAGGAACTGACATTCTGCTCTCTGCCTTTAAGAATTTGACAGTCAGTCCTAGTAGGCCTGAACAGTAGAATCAAATATATCTTATCACTTTGTAACTGACTTACTCCACATGGCATAAAGTCAGTGTGGGAGCTTCTGTCCAGGTTCCTCTCTTTGAAGGCTCAGAAATATTTCACTGTGTGTACATTACCACATTTTGTTTGTCTATTCATCCACCGATGGACACTTGAGTTCTCTGTACTTTGATTGTTTGTTTGTTCTTGAGATTGGGCTTCTCTGTACCCCTGCCTGTCCTGGAACTTGCTTAGTAGACTAGGCGGGCCTAGAACTCAGAAATCAGCCTGCCCCTGCCTCTGAGCGCTGAGATTTAAAGGTGTGGGCCACCACCACTTGTCTCTACCTTCTTTTCTTTTTTTTCCCCTTTGTCATCTTGAATACTACTTTGCACATGTATGTATAAATATTTCTGATTCCTTTGCATTGGAGTATTTGCATATCTGTATTAAGAAGTCTTGGGAGGAGGGGAACCCATGTCTAACACGGGACTTCATTTATTTTGTATTTACCTTTCGTTCACTGAAAATTATTTTGTGCAGTGTTTTTCTAGTGTTGTTTTCTTTGTGTGTAGATTGGTGCATTTTGTGTGTGGGAGGGTGTATCAATGCACCTTGGGGTCAGAGGTTAGTTTTTGATATTATTCCTCGGGAACTTGAGACAGAGGCTCCTATTGACATGGAGCTTGCCAAGTGGGTTTGTTGGCTGACCAGCAATCCCACTAAGCTGGCTTTTTTAACTTCCCAACTGCTAAGGTTACAAGCACATACCACATACCCAGCTTTTCATGTAGGTTCTGAGGTTGGAACTCAAGTCCTTACGCCAGCTGACGCATCTCTCCAGCCGCTGAAATCCTACTTCCAATTCATTTGAATGTATACTCAGTAATAATGCTGGAACCTATACTAATTACTTTTAAGATTTTCTGAGGAACTACCGTACGGTTTTCTGTACTGGCTGCACTGAGGTATGTTCCCACCAAGAAAGCACATGGTTCCAATTTCTTCACATCCCTAGCAACACATTTTCTTTAATGGTAGCTATCCTAGTGGGGAGGTGGTTGTGAGGTGCATTCCCCTGATGTTCAGTAATGTCAGACATGATTTCCTAGGACTGAAAGCATGCGTGGACTTAATTCATTAATTTTAAACTATTCTCACATGATTGAGTGTGGGTCCTATTTCACCTTCTGTTGGTTTTGATGATGAAACTCTGTATATGCCTAGTTCTTCTGTGGTTCCAAAATGTGTCCTAGTTTTGTCCCCTTTGTTCCTCCTTTATGAAGAAGACAGGCAAACAGAACCTAGTCCTGGATGTGTTCCCCCCCCCCCCCCCCCCCTCTCTCTCTCTCTCTCTCTCTCTCTCTCTCTCTCTCATGTGCAAGCATGCACACACACACACACAAACACACACACACACACACACACACACACACACTCCTTTCCCCCTGTGTCTGTCCCACCTCCTGCCTGGCTTTGAGACCTATGGTTTCTCAGATGAATCCTGGGGTGACTTTCCAAAGTGTCCTTACCTGTAGGCCTGCTCCTATTTACTGCTGCTGAGTACACTCTTCATAAAACAAGTTTCATCACTTGGCTGTTTAATTCAGGCTCTTGGATGGTTCTACATGTCCCTTAGGATAAAGACCACACATTTCAGTGGCACATAGGCCAGCTATGATAGCCCTGTCATTCAACCTTGATCACCTGCCCTGAGCTCTGGGCCTGGAATGCCAATACAACTATATGTATATATGTATGTATTTATGTATGTATGTATTTTGTATGTATGTATGTATGCATGCATGCATGTAACCAAATTTCCATCATGTCCTGGTCTTTCTGGCCAGTAAGATAAGAGTATCTGCACCCTGGCCACAGCCCATCCTTGCCTACGCCTACCGCAGTCTCTTCCTTCCTCTTGGCAGTGAAGCCTGTCTGAAATGTAACTGTTCCATTTCTCAACCCTCAGTTGGAACCCGACCCCCCAACCCCAGGGCAGAGACTTAGCATTAGCCCAGCACCTCTCTTGAAGAGTAGGTATTGGTAGAGAGGCAGAGGGAGATGGGAAAGGAAAGTGTGCCATTTCTACTTCTGTGTCTCTAATCTAGACACTGCCCCCTGTCACGTTCTCCTCGCCCAGGGTGGCTTAAGTTAAGAGGAACTCCCACGGTGACCCACGTGACCTACTTCAGCGTCGCTTCTTTCCCGGCCACCCTGAAACAAACTGACCCCGGCCTACCTTCTGGTAAATGCATCCCAGCAGGGATGACTCATGCCTGTGACTCAGGCTCAGCCGCACAGCTGGAAGAGCAGCCAGCACGTCTGCTGGGGAGGGCAGGGACAGCCAGAGTCCCATGCAAGTGTGTGCCAGCCAGTTTCCTCCAGCCCTGTGTCTGCCTGCACACTGGAGCCAGGCAATAGGCTGTCCTTTCCCAGCCTGCATGGCGGACTTGGACTCAGCGCTGGGGCCAGGAGGGAGAGGCAGGAGGATTGCCACACGGTGGAGGTCTACATAGCAAGACCCTGTCCATAAAAACAAAACAATTCTTCTGCCTGACTTAATGTTATTATATAATAATCCACCATTTGCTAGAGGCCTACTGTGATTTTTAGATGCTGTGCTGTAGACTTCGTCCTGTTTAATCTTCACAGTAATAACCCAGCAGCACAAGTAAGAACAAATATATAAATATAACACATGCACACACACACACACACACACACACACACACACACACACACTCACTCACTCTACTCTTGCTGCATTAGATACCTTTTGCATTGCAGTGCCTAAACCAAAAGACCTAACGAAGGCAGGTTGCAGAAGAGAGGGTCTACTGGTGTTCAGGCTGAGCGTAGACTCTATCTTGGTAGGGAGGGTGCAGTACCGGAGCCTGAGGCAGTTGCTTTCAGTGTATCTTCAGGGAGGGTCTTTCCTGTTCAGTTAAACACATCTGGAAACACCTTCATAGACAGACACAGAAGTGTGCTTCCTTGGTGGCATTGAACTCGGTCAGGTTCTCCGGATCACCCCACGGTATGTAACATTGTTTTGTGTATTTTTTGTGACACAGAAGCTCCTGTCCTGACTTCAGAGGTAGAACGCTGGGGTCTGGAAGGAGCCCTTACAGAGAGGTGCCTCATGGTGTCGTAGGAAGTAAAGACAGAGCTGTGACCTAGGGGAGGAAGCTGAGGCCCAGAGAGATTAGTCATTTAGTTAAAGATGCCTGTCCAGGCAAAGACAGTCCACTCTGGTTTTTTACCAAGAAGATGAAGAACCACATACACATGATGACAAGGACTTGGTTCTCCACAGCCCTCCCCATGGGTGCCAGACCTTCCCAAGGACCAAGTCTAGAGGTAGGCAGGATGCTGAGTCAGGGGCTGTAGCAAATGAGGATTGCTTGAGAATACAGTTGTGTTTCCCATCTCTTTCCCCTCTCTGGTCTCACAGCATCTCCACGCCTGGGGGATGCTGACAGGGTCCTTTTTACCCCACAGATGGCGAGACAGTGCACTACCACTATGGCCCAAAGGACCTGGTCACCATCTTGTTCTACATCTTAATCACCATCATCTTGCATGCTGTGGTTCAAGAGTACATCTTAGATGTAAGTGACCAGTTTGGATTCTAAGGTCAGAAGCTGGGGCGTCCATTAGGATGGTGACCCTCTTCCTTGGGAGAAACCACACACAGCTCTGATTCATTCTCTCCCCTATCTTAGATTCTCTAGTTGGCCTCAGAGGCTAGGCTCCTTCTGCACACATTGTCTCTGTCCTCTCTGTCGGAGTTCTTTAGTTCACTCTTGGGGATGGGGTGAGGGTAGGGGTGGAACTGTCTGAAACACAGCATGAGCATATCCGGAAGGGTCTGTCAAACAGCTCTGCCAGAAGATGTTTTCTTTCCTAAGAAGCTAACAACCTTAACACCTACTGCTTGCCTGGAAGTCTGAGCCCCATGGGCACAAAGTAGGCTTAGGCTAAATAGCTTGGGCTGTAAGGAGTTTGAACTAACTCAGTCTCGGAAAGGGGAAACAGGAAAGTGTAACCCGCCAGGTTGTCCGTATGCTCAGTGTATTAACATGTGGAGTTTTCTTCCTTCTTTAGAAAATCAGCAAACGCCTTCATCTCTCCAAAGTCAAACACAGCAAGTTCAATGAATCTGGACAGCTGGTCGTCTTTCATCTCAGCTCGGTGGTGTGGTGCTTCTACGTGATGATAACGGTGAGTCGTCCTCACGCCCGCTGAGGAGTAAGCACCAAGCAGTCTCTTCTTGGCCCATGAAATGCCTTTGAAGGGCTTAAAAGGAAGAGAAAGAACCAGGAATAGGCATCTTAGAATTAGAACTCATTTTACATTTAAAATAGTATAGATGATACTGAACAGAGTCCTGCTCTCTCGAGGACGGACTTGTTACAGTTTTTACCCAGGTATCCACAAACTAGGTGTTGTTTTCCTAGCCCTGTCTTCAAACACTGCCTTACAAGGTTATTTTTGCCCCTAGTACTGAGCTTTTGTACATGCTAGGTACCTGATCTTTCCCTAGGCCACACACACACACACACACACACACACACACACACACACACACGCACACACAACCACGACTTTATATTCACTCAATACCCCTTATGTTGACTTAAGGGTTCCAAGTTTATTTTTTCCAACGTGTCCACAGCTGTGTACTTCCAAAATGGCAACCGTGGAAGCATGGCTTGGGCTCAGAAGTCCGGCTGTATTTGCGTCACGACGATGACAAAATAACCTGATACAAACAACCGGAAGGAGAAAGATTTATGCTGGCTAATAATTTCAAAGTCCATTACTTTGACCCTGAGGAAAAGCACAACATTGTGTGGAGCATGTCGCACAAAGCGCCTCGCTTGCCTCATGGTGGACAGGAAGCAGAGACACAGAGAGGAAGGAACCAGGGTTATTGTACCCCCTTGAAGGGCATGTCCCAGTGACCTACTTCCTCCACCTGGGTTCACCACCACCCAAAAGTACCAGCAAACTGAATATCCCTAATTGATGCCACAGGATCTAGTCACTTCTCTAAATCCAGAGCATCACACTAGGGTCCAAGCTATAAACACATAAGTTTTAGGGTGGTATATTTCATGTCTAACCAATTAGCAAAGGCCATTCATTCTTACCTGTCTGCACATCGAAGCCATATATATATATATATATATGTATGTATGTATATGTGTATGTATGTATGTATGTATGTATGTATGTATACACACACATACACATGGACCCTGGCTTGTGGTCTGGGCTTCACTGTCAGGAAACCCTGCCTATGTTACTATTCTGTTAGTGCCCGCTGTCATCTGGAGTACCTCTTGTCTGGAACTAAGTCCCACATTAGCTATCTGACCTCAGATACTCTTCCCTGCCCAGGTGCCTCCCCTCCGCTCTCTCTGACAAGGGATGGGGCCTCCCATCATAAGGAACGCTGAATGCCGACTGCACAGAGTCAAAGCAGGAGGCAACATGTCTTCTTTGTATGATGCTTTTAGCCCAGTTATCAGTTCATCTCAGCACACTGCCCACCCCCAGCACGGTAGGGATTTTAAATGGGATACCAAAAACTTCCATCCTCTCTGAGGGGGTTCCTGCATTCCACTCGAATGGGACAGTTAACATTGCAGGAGCAGGGCCACTCCCCTTGAGTACAGAGCTAAACTGTCCAGTGTACTTTAGGATTTCGGGCCTTCCTCAGCTTCCCAACACTGAGTCCATGCCCACCTCTTGGAGGCCTTAGCTGCTTGAGGCAAAAACGAAAGCCTCAGAATAACAAAGACTCTGGATTGGGTTTTTTGGGGGGTGTGGGGGGGGTTAGTCTCTGAATCCCTGCACCCTCACCCCAGCTGTGCCCAGTAGAGACCAGACTTGTCTTCTTGGAGAGGAAGTTCCCAGGCCTTTTGTCTTGTGGAGAGCCCATCCCCCACTCAGCATGCTCAGCAAGACATAGAGACCAGGGAACCATTGAGGCTTTTGGTTTAATTGTGGTCACCTCCTCTCCCCAGCCCATCTGCATGGGCGGAAGGGCGTCAATGAATCTGAGAAGTCGGTTTTGTAAGAGGAGCAAAACCACCTGGTTTTCAAGTCGTCGGTTTCTGTGGCGATGGAGATTTGTCACAAATTTCTTCTCTTTCCTTCACCTCCCAAAGTCAGCAAAGCCTGCCTGAAATCCTCAACACAGCTTTCTACGTGTATTGCTTCCCCGAAGGCCTGTAGGCCCCCATCTAGGTCAGATGTTGGTCATATGGCCCTGACTTCCCTGGTAGGGGTGAGGACAGTTGCACAAGGAAGTCCATATGTGGCTCCAGCTGTCATCAATGTAAAGGACACAGAACCCAGGTTCCTCCTCCTTTTGCCTACCGACGGCTCTCTTGCCTAGAGTCCGCTTCCATTCTGGGCCTTCCCTCCGCCCAGCCGATTTTCTGCTCAGCCAGTTGGATCTCTTTACAGCCTGAGTTAAATCATGTGTCCTCCCACTTCAAATAAGCTCTCCTCACAGCTGCAGAGGAAGTGTTTTCTCTTCCTTGCTTGTGTGACCTGGGCCCTGGAGCCTTGCTGGTGACATCAGCAGGGACTCAGCACTCTGTTCACCTCTGCTCTTGCCCTGCTGGCCGCTCCCCTTGCCGCAGTGCTCCGTCCACTAGTATCATTCATACGGCGAGCCCTTTCCCTGCCATCTTTCCCCCAAGCCTCACTTCCTCCCTGTGTGGATTTTCCACACCGTGCGCCTCCTTGGTGTCTTCCTGGCTCATGGATATCTGTCTTGAGCTACCCTCTAACAGGCACCAGGCTCACTGCTGTGCCCTTAGTGCGGTCCTTGGCCCTTGCTAAGCATTCAGTATCAACTTTTAGTCTGATGAAGAGGCTTTGGAAGGCCTCTCCTTTCCTGTTTTTAAAAGGCTTGATTATATTCGTGTTTGTTTTATTCACGCGTGCAGGCACACACGTCTGTAGCACACATATGTGAGTGGGTGCCTGTGGAGGGCAGAAGAGGGTGTCTACCTAACCGTGGATACAGAGAATAAACTGAGGTCCCCTGGAAGAACAAGCTAGGTTCCTCCAGCTTCCCTTCATCAGTTTCTTGAGTGATGAATTTACTGACTTTCAGAAACATGGGTGATCAGGCGTTAGCTGCTGGTAGAGTTGTAAAAGACAGCCAGAATTACATCAAATTCCCTCCCAGAAATTCCAGTTTTACCTGAATATTTGACATAGATATTTTTCACAGGTTATATGCAAATAGAATACCGGAGCGGAGGTTAGATTTTTCTAAGGATGTCAAAAGGAGGAGAGTAGCGAGGGACTAGAGAAGGAAGGGGAACCGAACAACTTACTGAAGAATGCCGAGGGGCTGTGTGCACTGCCCCCCCCCCCTTCCCCCGTCTCACCAGATGTCTGACTTCCTCTTTAAAACTCCAAATCCAGTAGTCAGTGAAACAGAAAACCGAGAGTCAGAACTGGTTGCTGTCTACAGTTGCCTTGGAGTGATTATGAAATGCCCGGTGTTCTTTTGTTTTGTTTTTTTTGTTTTTGTTTTTTCTTTTTATCCCTGAAAGGCAAATGGCGATGAGGCTATCTGAGTCTAGGTAGCAGCCGGCTTTGTTGTGTCTAAATTCGAGTAGTTTTGTGGATCTTGTGTGAACAGCAGAAAGGAGGGCTGCTAGGGAAATAGCCATGCCAAGGCCTTGCATGGGTAGATGTGGAGACTCAGACAGGAACAAAGTGTTTGACTTGGACCCCCACCATACCCCCCAGCCACCTGCTGAGGCCACAGTTTGGGCTGGAAGGGGTTACTGTGGTTGCTGTGTCTCATGCGACCCTGGAACTCAGGCGCCTTGGCATGCCTGAACTCGGAGGCAGCCAGCCCCAGCCCTCCCTTATCCTCCTTCAGACAGCTGCCTAGACAGGGCTAGAAAGGGCTCCTCACAGAGCATGAGTCACTTTTCCCTGACTCTTAACTCTGCCTCCTCCAGTCCCAGCTGACTGGACATTTGCAAACAGGCAGCATTTTTCTGAGAAGGTTTTTTTTTGGGAGGGGAGGGGGAAGGGACTTGTTGGCTTCCAACTTCTGACCTTTCTGTCTCCGAAGTGCAGAGGCCAATCGAGCAGTTTCTGTTTAAACACACAAGCCCATCCAGGCCTTCGGTCTCTGGGACACAAGGCTCCTGGCCAATCTTTTTGACAAAAATGCACCCACACACACACACACACACACCACCACCAGTCTAGGAAGCACCACTCTTCATGTTAAATGCTGCTTCCTCTAGGAAAGGGCTATCTTGACCTTCAGGGTTTCCTGAATGAAGTGTGGCTCTTTAGGTGTCACCGTTGTGCCTGCGGGCAGAGGCCTGACAGAGGCACAGATGTTCACGACCTAAACAGAGAGCAGTGGTGTGGGTGTTTCAAAGGTCACTGGTACCACGTACCACCACCTCACAGTGTGTGTGACCCTGCCCAGGGAGAGGGAGGGAGGGAGGGAGGAAGAGGTGAGCAGAGAATATAGTTGTGATGGTAGGGGTTGGAATGATACCTCTTTTCAGTCTAGCTTGCTGCGTCTACACTGATGCAGATACCTTGATTGGCCACGCCCTTTAGCTCGCCTTGCTCACTGTGCTCTTAGAAGCCTGGGGCTGTGGTTTCAGGACTGTGGATAGTACTCAGCATGCACACAGTGGGTGGGGGGGGGGGTGGGTGTCCTTCGTGACTTGAGGGCGGGTAGATGGACCTGCCCTGGAAACACAGCTGCATAGCTTCAAGTGAGTTCCACGAGCCCTGTGGACTTTGTCATTCCACGGCCTCGAAGAGCTCCCGCCCTGCATCCCAGAGTTAAGGTTCTCAAACTTCTCATCTGTCCTGAAGCAAGGCGCCTGAAGTTCTGGGGTGAGGAGGTTGGTGGCCCAACTCTGATTGCAGCTGAGCTACTGAACAAACCTCATTTCAGATCTTTTTGGCCCCTTCATTTCTCTTGGTTCGATTTGGTTTTGTTTGTTTGTGTGTTGGTTGGTTTTCTCAGGAAAGAGTTGTTGGGAGCATCCATTGCTCATTCATTCATTCATTCATTCATTCCATCAACTAAGATTCCGATTGGACGCTTGCTGGACATGGATTGTTTTCTCCTTTGTCTTATGTTCTTATGCTGTGATTAAATATCATGACCAAAAGCAGCTTGGGGAGGGAAGGGTTTATGGCCCTACAGCTTGCTGTCCCTCCTCCTGGGAAGTCAGGGTTACAGTGTATCCACAGTCAGGAAGCAGAGCAAGATGGATGCTGGGCTTCAGCTCTCCTTTGTTATCCTGCCTGGGACTCTGGCGCCTATGGAGCTGACACCCACAGCATGAACCTTCCTTCCTTAGCCCAGCTGAGAGACTTCCGTGTAGACACAGCAGAGGCTTGTCTCCTACCTAGGTGGCTTTAGAACCTGTGAAGTTGACCATTAACTACACAACAACGAGAAAAGCTTCCTCCTCCGCTGGGTGCTACTATTCTTTAGTCCTTTATTATGGAAGAAACTCCTGAGTGTGTACATGGCAGATAGCGCACTAGACACTGTCACATAAACACATTTACTTACAGTTACTCTGTAAAGTTAGTATTTCACTTTGCACGTGAGCCTGGGGAACCTTCGAGAGACTGACAAGATGTTTCAGTAGACGAAGCTTCTGTCATACCCCTCTTCAGACACGGGTGGCCAGACCCCAGAGCACTGCACGTCACTCCGCGGTTGCACGAGTGCCAATGCAAGTCCAACACACTGGAGTTCTTTGTTTCCAAAAGCTGTTTGTTCATCTTCGTGGTCAATGGAGGCCAGGATCATTGATCTCTGGGCCAGTCGAGGCCCTAGCAGGTCACATGGCCACATCTCTGAATGCCTTCCGTTCTCATCCCCCACAGGAAGGATACTTAACAAACCCAAGAAGCCTCTGGGAAGATTACCCACATGTGTACCTCTCGTGAGTATTTGTGTGACTCATTAAAGCCAGTGATGACCAAGCTATGACTTGAACCTGTGGAGCACTGGGTTTCGGGCAGTAGGCCTGCCTTTGAGAATGTCCACTTGAGGCATTATCTGTACCTACTCTCCACGGGGCACATGCAAACAGACTCTCCATCAGGGACTCTGGATTTATCTTATTGGAGACCCTTTAAGTTCATAGCACATCTTCCCTTCCATAGTCATGTTCCTGTTTGGGGTGCTGCCAAGACCTGGGTCTATCTCCGTCTGGAGGCCACGCTGTGTCCCTGGGGCCTTCCTCAGAGAAGCAGTAGCAAAGGGTGTGGAGTTGAGCACCTTAGAGCTTTTCTGTGGTTGTATTCAGTGTCCACACAGTGCGCCATGATCAGTGTCCTCCTTAGCTTTTCCTTCTCTGGGTTGAAATGATGTGTTTGGTCACTACTGATGCCTCTAACGGATAGGCTGTAGCCCTTTAAGTGGTTTTCTACATGATGCTGTGGGCGTGGTCATCTCTGCATTCGCCTCTCCCTCCCTTTCTCCTGGTCCTGCTGTTCACCCACAACCCTGCCTTAACCCTTTCCTTATGTTCTTGGCAAGTCCCCTGGGGATGTTCCTGGTCACACCAAGAACTCCCTCATCTTCAGCTTCCAGGTGAAGTTCTTCTACTTGGGTCAGCTGGCATACTGGCTGCACTCGCTCCCTGAACTCTACTTCCAGAAGGTACGGAAGGTGAGTATTCCCTTCCCCCATCCCCTTTGGAGGCCTCTCTTCCCCACAGCCTTCCTGTTGTCCCCAGTGACTTCTTCCCTTTCTCTGAATGCATGATGCGTTGGCTGATGATAGAGAACCACACAGATGCCCAAGAGAGCGCTGTCAGGGTATCGACTCCTCCACCAGATGTGTGCCCACTGGCAAAATCTAATCCAATCAGATATTAGACCGAGGCAATCTCGCCAGTCCCCACTCCCCCCAGACACAGTTCCTGTGTGGTTCTAGTGTGGCACGGGACCGTGGGAGGAGGGAGACCCGGCCCTTCCTAGTTAACCTCCCATGTCCTCTCAGTCCTGTGCATACTCACTTGGCGGATGAGCAAGCTCACAGTGTGCCCGTCTCTTTTCCAGGAAGAAATCCCACGCCAGCTGCAGTACATCTGTCTGTACCTGCTTCACATCGTTGGGGCATACCTCTTAAAGTGAGTGACAGTGGAACCAGCCCCATTTCCCTACTCCGTTTATGCCTCTGCGTCTATCCACACGATCTCCCAGTGAGCATTCAGGGAGTGCCTTGCTGATTTGGGAATATTTCAGAAGCTAGTGGAGAACTCCCCTGTCTCAGTGATTTCATTCTCCAAGTGGTAGGAAAGACAGTCCTAAGAAAGACTGGTGTGATAGACTCTACGAACCACTAGCCACGAGAACCCAGAAGGTTAGCCAACTCAACCGAGGCAGAGCCAAGAAAGGCTTCTGGTGATGCCAGTGGGCCTTTGAACTGTGGCTTCGCAGCCAGAAACTGGGCTCTTGCCACCCGATGTCCAAATGCTGCTGGAGCATGATAGCCCTAGTGTTGATTTCGGTTCAGCTTGTGATGGAACAGAGAGCAGTTAGCTGTACAGTTGTTCTAGGAGTGTGAAGGGTTACTGCACTGGGCCTCCAGTGCCTGTTTTACAGGCAGTATTTTGATGGAGGTGCTGTGCTTAGTAACTGGGCTTTCCGTGCACTTCTCATGTATAAAGTAGGACCCAAACCTTGTGTATGCTAGTCTCTGAGAGCTTTGCTGTAGTGGCCAGATGTCCCGGGGAACCCCGTTTCTTAGGAGCTCACAGCAGGCTTCCTGTGAGAATGACTGAGGTGGGTGAACAGTGTATGCGTTGGAGCCCACCACCTCGCAAATGCTGGCTTTCTGTCTCTGGAGGCGGAGAGCCATGGCTGCGCTCCGGTGTTGGATGCTCACAGCTCACATCCAGAGGGGTTATGGTGACTGCTTTGCTCCCCAGCAGTGTGTTGAGCACCACACACGGGGAGAGCCCCCTGCTTCCTCAGATAGTGCAAGGTCAGATAGCAGGAAATCTTCATATATGTACCCACCAAAGATCAGCAACATTGTTCTAGGAACCCCCCTGCCCCCGGCTTCTGTGCATGAATCCAGCAGTGGTGACAATAGAAGATGGCATGTGCGGATCAGGTTCATTATGGGGAACAAAGCAAATATAGCTGACCCAGGGGAAATGGGTCAAAGTCTGGGGAGGCTGTACAAGAAAACTACTGGGCGATACAGTAGATGAGCGGTTAGGAAGAATACGGCATTGTCCCCTGAGAAGTGGATAGCAGAGAACAGCCTGAGCCACTGTGGGGCCGATGGCTTCTGCTCTGGGGTATCGTGCAGGGAAGATAACGCTTGTCTTTCCCACCAGCCTGAGCCGCCTGGGGCTGACCTTGCTACTGCTGCAGTACTTGACTGAGGCCCTCTTTCACATGGCTCGGCTCTTCCACTTTGCAGACGAGAATAATGAAAGGCTGTAAGTGGGATGCTGGATGCTGGCCTATCCAGAGATCACTGGGGTGGGACCTGGGTGGCTTGTGCGGTCTGAATGGTTTTGGGAAGGGATTCCTCGCTGGGTGTCAGCTGCCTCCCTGAATGCAGCCAGCACCCTACACTTATGTCTGTTCTAGAACTTCTGAAACTCTCACCTTCCTGGGTCCTGTTTGATCCCCTGTCCCACTCTGGGTTACATCTGGAGAGGGGGTGAAGGTTCCCTAAGGGGCTCCCAAAACTGACATCCTTTTTCTACCCCTGTGAGCAGGTTTAGTGCATGGGCTGCTGTGTTTGGGGTCACGCGCCTCTTCATCCTCACCCTCGCTGTGTTGACCATTGGCTTTGGATTGGCTCGGGTGGAGAACCAGGTGTTTGACCCCGAGAAAGGGAACTTTAACACCTTGCCCTGCAGGTGAGCTGGCAGAAGCCTGAGGTGGTAAACAGGGGCTCTCTGGGCACCGCCAGGTACCTCTTGAACTGGCATATCTTCACAGAAGGTCAGGGCGCGGGCTACCCTTGGGTCTCTCACACAGTGACATTTAGGGGCAAGTCTCTTGACATTAGTCTCCTGCTCCTGTCCAACATTCTTCATTCCACAGCTTTCGTGTGCTCAGACCACAGTGAGGACCCCAGTCCAAATGCAACACAGGCCCCTCACACTTGAGTAGCACATCCTGGTGCAGAGGACAGTTCTCAGTCCGGGTGAACTTGATCATGGCACCCTCATGAGGCTGCAAAGCTTCATCTTTTATTTCAGGCCATATGGTCCATGAAGCTAGTGCGTGTGATCTCTCTAGGCTTGCTCCACTGACCGACCACATGTGATATACAAGAAGAAAATTATCTCCCGACTCTCATACTCTAGTTCATCCGAATGCTACCAGTATTTGTCTAGATTATATTGGCTTTATTATGGACTGTGCATGTGGGAGAGGGGACAGCTGTGGAACTGTGGGATCAGTGTGGTTGTGGTGCGCATCACCGTAGGGCCTTCATCTCACATTGCTCAAGTATACTGGAGCAGAGATTGGTGGAAGAACATACCCTTCCTGAGGCTAGTGGTTATGGGGAGGGCGGGCCACAGGAGCTATGGAGATGGGCTGGTTTCCTCCCAGGCCTTCATCTGCAGACTATAGACCTGAACCTCACCCTTAGATCCATTCCTAACCCCCCAGGCTCGGCATGCTGCTGTTGGTGTGTGCGGCCCAGGCCTGGCTCATGTGGCGCTTCATCCACTCCCAGCTGAGGCATTGGCGGGAGTATTGGAAGGAACAGAGTGCCAAACACAGAGTTGCCGCTGTCCCCAGACTTCCAGTGAGGCTCCTCAAGAGAGAACCTGGTGAGCGCCGCCCTGTGGCAGAGATCGAGAAGGGGTTGGGGGTGTGGGTCTGGGATGGGTGAAGGAGAGCTAGGGCTGAGCACTCAAGTGCTCCACAAACCAGTCCTGCTGGTTTTCCCTCCTTGTAGACACTTCTCTCCCAGCCTGGGGCATGATGACCAGCATGTAATTGGTCACGAGCCAGAACCCCGGTGTGAGCAGGCTGGCTATAACAGGGCCTGGAGGCACTGAAATTCTGAACAGCACTGGGTGGGGACTTATAGAAGGAAGTATGCCCTCAGGGTAGCTTCTGGCATCTAGCCAAGTTCTGCTGCTCTTGTCACCCAAGTCTTGTGCTGCAAAGTGGCCTGTGTCTCGGCCCATCCCTGCCTCCCAGGCTCTCCATCTCTCTTCAGGAAAGACAGTGACCATGTTAGGGAGGGGCAGCAGGGGTGGGTCTCACCCTGAGCATCCTTAAGTGAGCCCCCTTTGCTCTCAGGTCCTCAAACTACTGCAGCCTCTCTGGGGCCTAGCCTGTCTGCATGCCTGTTTCCTGACTCACCTGCATTTTTCTAGGCAGCTGCCTGCCCGGAAAGAGAGTGTATGTTTGTTTGTTGGCAGTCGGGTGTGAGGACAACTTGAGGCACAGGGTAGGAGAGGTTCCTGTGTGGCTACAACTCATTGAATTTGTGGAGATATTTTTCTTTTTTGTTTGTTTGAGACAGGATTCCTCTGTGTAGCCCCAACTGGCCTGAAAGTTGCTCTATAGACCAGCCTGGCCTTGAACTCAGAGATCCACCTGCCTCTGCCTCCCAGTGCTGGGATTCAAGGCTTTGACCACTGTCCAGCTGCTGGTCAAAGGAATGTCAGGCCTCGTCCCTGCAGTATCTTGTTCCCCATCTCTTCTCCTTGTTACCATTCCCGTTGCTGAGACCAGTCCTCTAGGGGGCTGAGGGACTGAGGGATAGGGGAACCTAATAAATTAAAGCCAGCATTGCCCAGATCAGTTTCTGTGAGTCACCATAGATGCTCTCCACTAAAAGATAGTCAAAGACTAATCATGTGAAACAAGCCCATTTATCAAAGACTCTAGGAGAGGCAGCAGCCTTCCTCGGACTGTCTGCTGGCTTCCATTGGCCACAGCCCACTTCCTTGTTGGATGGTCTGTCTGCCACAGGGTCCCCACCCATTAGACACCCCAACCCCTCCATGCCTCCATTTTCCTGCCTCAGTATCAGCAACAACCCTGAGTGTGTCTCTTCTCTCCATTCCCCAGGTTACCATGAAAATGGCGTGGTGAAGGCAGAGAACGGAACCTCCTCACGGACTAAGAAACTCAAGTCTCCCTAAGGTCACTGTGCTGAGGAGAGGGATCCTCTGGGTGAGGGCCCGGCAGAGATGACGAACCCTGACCCCCAGCTCAGCCTCTCTGCCCTTCTGGCCATACTCCATCTCCACCAGCAGAAACCTTGGCATCAGAGGGGGAGTTTCTCTCTACCATCTAGTCTTTCTCTTCCTTCATAAACCATTCTCAATAAAGCCAAAAATCTTCTCTTGCTTTTTTGAGCCACCTCATGGCCTCACCTCTGTCCTATCTTGGATTTTCTCAGAGGCCTGCCTTCTCCTAGTCGTCTTCCTGCTTCTCTCTCTCTCTCTCTCTCTCTCTCTCTCTCTCTCTCTCTCTCTCTCTCTCTCTCTTTCTCTCTCTCTGTCTCTCTTTCTCTGTCTCTCTTTCTCTCTGTCTGTCTGTCTCTCTCTCTCTCTCTCTCTCTCTCTCTCTCTCTCTCTCTTCATGGCTGCTTCTTTTCCTCCTTTCTTCCTGACTTTAATGTGCAATTTCTCTGATTTTTACAATGGGAGGGAGCTAAGATGGCAGTCCTTCCCTTCGGTCCCAGGACTTGCCAATCTGGAAGCCTCTTGCCAAGGAGCTTCCCCTAGAGCTGGTGGCAGATCTTTGGTGGCCCTTGTGGACAGGAAGAGGAAAAGCCATCCTTCTCGGATTACAATATTCTTGGTGCTGACTGACAGACAAGATGTAGGATTCTGGTTTTATGCGTCTGACCCCGAAGCATTTCGGTTTGGGGACATAGTGACTTAATCCAGAAAGACAGTGTTAACTAACTGTTGAGTCCCCGGACTCCAAAGGGCTTCCAGTGTGTCATCTGAATTGGAAACCTGCCTGCCTTCGCTCTGTGGGGGACATGCTAAGGAGCAAAGCATGTCAAAGAGCTGCCTCTTCTAGAAAGGCAGCGTGACAAAACAAAACAAAGGACAGAGGAGGCGAGCTGGACCGTTCGTTCTTCAGCGGTGCCAGCTGCTATACGTCACCTGTCCACCGGCATCTGAAACCAAACCAAATGGCAGTTACGAACCTGCCCATGCTGTTCCCAAGTCCAGAAATGGCCTGCTCCAGCCAGGGCCAGACCTGCAACCTCAACTTCATCTCTGCAGAAACACAAAGCCCCAAGGACTCCACCGCTGTGTGTTCCCCTGGTGTCCCAGGGAGGGTCACCTGGCCACCCTCCCTCTGGCCTCGCCCGAATGTTCTTTAAAGTTTCAGTGTCATTTGTTGAGCACATCCTAGAGCCTGACACCAGGATGCCTCGGGGTCACTCTTCTCGCTGCATGAGCCGACGCAGCCATGTCCACAGGAGTCTGTGACCCTTTCCCTTCAGTGTTCTTTCCTCTCACTTCTACCTGAAGATGGGGTCACCAGGTTTCTATGGTACCTTGTGAGGATTTCCACAATGAATGTAGGCTTTAAAGGGTCCCCAAACTCTGGGCTGGAGTATAGGGGAGCAGTTCTTGGTGACACAGGAATGTTAATGTCACCTGATATACTGGCCTTTCTTGGACACCATAGTCGAGAGCAGAGCTTGAATTTTTACCCATATATACAGGGCCATGGGTCTTCATCAGGGCAGCTTCCCCTTTCCAAGCCACAACTGATGTACGTAAAATCTAACTTAGCAGGAGTTTGGTTCCAAACATCAGTGTGGCAGGTTTTTATTCTCTGCGTCCAGGTTAAGCATACAGAATCGAGATGAGATCCCCTTGGCTTCTTTTGTGTGAGCTTAGGGAACAAGATAGAATTTTGAAAGGACATTTCTCTAGTCTCTCCCTCTTCCTTCCTGGCCCTTCTCTGGATGTCCCCACAGAATTGATCTGGCACCTTTTAGCCAGTGCAGCCCACCTGACCGAGTAGAGATTTTATTTAAGCTTATCCTTTGAGATGCTGCCTGGAGCTATGTGGAGGAAGTTCGGCCATTGGCTCCCAAACTCACCTCACCCCATCAGTTTACCTGTCACTGGCAGGCCTTTGCCAGCTCACTGCAGGAGCTTTGTCTTTATGTGGAACTATTGAGGACTCATTCAGTAAATACTTGGGACAAGCCTGAGACGTATGGAAGTCTTGGAGAAACAGGTCCAAAGACCAGCTGTCTAGGATCCAGTGGTCCTGTCCCTGTGGGGGAGGTGCTTGTTATTCTTTCCCAGGACACTTAGATGCCTGAGATGACATGGATTCGTTCCTCCTTAGGTGCTTGCAAGCTTCCTTTGTTGCTTGTTTGTTGGATATATTACCAGTGTTGGGATTGATCTAGGCTCTTCTAGAACATAAGGGTTTGGTCAGCCATAAAAGTTTGGAGTGCTCGTTTTCAGAAAAGCCTGAGACCAAGGGCGACACCTCTCCAGGCTTGCCTTCTGGGATGTTCTTGGGCTTAAGAGTACTGTGGATGCTTTCTCATCCACCCAGCCTCTCTGGCGTCGGTGTTATAGAAAAGCCAAGACTTTGTGAAGTTGGCGCCAACCTTGTTGCCAGAACCAGCAACTAAGTTCCACACCATCCTTCGGGCCTGTAGGCTAGCTTGTAATTTGGGTACCCTGGCCCCATTCTTTGTTTTTATGCAGGCTCTCCTGTCCCCAAAGTACCACACCCTCAGTGAAGGACTTGTCATACTCCTTTAAGTTTAAGATGTTCATTACCATGTACCAAGCCCAGAAGATGCTAATCACTACCTCAGCAGCCACTGCCTGTCTCTCAACATCCTTGGGATGCCAGCAGATGTCAGTGGAAGAAGTGGTGGATGGAGAAATCCCAGTTTCTAGTTACCCTTCCCAGGTGTGGTGATAAGATGGTTACTTTTACAAGCTATGCAGGCTTGGGTGCCTACACTCTGAATTAGTTCCTTGTGTTCCTCTAACATTCAGAGGTGGTCCCTGGGGAAAGAGAAGATGACTCAAGCTTTCTGCTATTCCAGTCAGTCCTAGTCCTGCGTGCCTAAATGGTTTCAGACAGCATCATCTGACGTGCCCTAAGGGTGAACATAAGGCACTTAAATTTAGATGACTGTGCTCTGGCTACTCACATCATGCTTTTGTGGAGTGCCTGGGACTTTAAGAGACCCTGGAGGTGGAGACCTTTTAAGTCCCCTTTGGTTTTTTTTTTTTTTTTTTTTTTTTTTTTTAATAGGAGCAGAAAGGGTGCAAAAGTCTGCAAAGCTTAGATTTCACATCCCTAAAGAAACTTGCTGACTCTTTGCAGCTAGGGAAGGTTTTCATTTGCATTTGTCTTTAATGGCTTTCAGCCTTCCTGGTTGGATTTGCAGAAGTCGAGTGGGAGGAGGTATAGGGTCTGGGTGTAGCTAACTGCTTGAGGGCCTCTGTGTCCCCAGGAGACAAATTTTCATTCTTGATCTCTGGCCTTCCTTCTTCCCTGGTGTGGAATGGACTGAAAGCCTGTGAGTCAGAACAGTGAGCTGGTCCAGCATCTCCCTCGTCCTCCTGAGCTGACAGCTTTTTTCCTCAGAACAGGATGTTAAGGAAACTATCAATGATGGTACCTACTTCTCACTGTTTACCCGGATCTTTATGCAAGTGTTAGCCCCACTACATCTGCTTCCAAAGCTCCCCAGATAAGAAGAAAAGTCTTGTCCTCAGCAGGTCCTTGTTCTTTTGTGTAAAAAGTGCCTTATATTGCCTTGTGGCCTTCACTGGTACTGTATGGCTGGGCCTCCAACTGCCAGGGCTCTAGGGCTGACTGGCATCCACAGCCAATGACACCATACCTCAGCACCGCTCGGGGGGAAAAGGGACATAGGTTGACAGTTTTGTCTCATTTGTTCTGACCCTCTCCTCCCTCACACATAGCATAAGAAAGATCTTGTGAGTTCTCTGGTTTATTCTACATTTCCCTTGTTTGTTGCCTTCTGGCTCAACTGGGTGGCTATGGAAGCCATGAGGTGGCCCAGCTGTAGGTGCCCAAACCTCCCATCTAATAAGGGAAGCTTGGGGGATTGGGAAGACGGTCCTTCTGTGTACCTCTGGTCCTGCATGGCAAGCCCTGGCTCTTCTGACCTCCTCATTCCCGTCCCAGATTAGAAAAAGCACCCTCTTCCCGTCCGTTTTCTTTCCGTGTAACCCGAAGTGTGTATGAGGAATGTGTTTACTTGTACTCGCTGGTTCCAAGTCTTAGCTCATTGGTAACCTGTCTGACAGTGCCTGTGCTCTGGTAGTTACAAAGCTCCTGGATTCCTGTCAGGGTTATCTGTATCCTGCACCAAGCCCTCCCCTCCCTGACCCTTGCCTGCCTGTTCCCGCTATTCCGGGTTGTGCAATAATCCTCCCGGCCAGTGGTCTTTCCCACAGGCCTTTGTCCCCTACTGCTTCCTGCAGTATCGGATGAGGGGGGACCCACGGGAGGGGTCATCGTCACCCCTTACAAAAGCGTCAGTCCCTTCCCGTTGTCATCCTCATGGTCCTGGGTGGGTTTCTGTGGCAATCTTATAGAATGTGCTCTATTGTCTTAGAAATCTTGACTGTGTTTTAAAAAATAAAATTAAATCTAAAAATGTGTTGAAGAGAGAGAGAGAAGAAAAAAAAAACAACCTCAGACTGGGACATTTTTGGTGTCTGGGAATAAGATCGATCTGGAAGCGCTGACATCACTGTCACCACCAAAGGCGTTCCAGGGTTTCTTGTTCCTGCGCAAAGGATGGGCCATGTTTCCAAGAATCAGCCACAGTGGTGAGGCCTGTTCTCCCCTTTACTGCCCCCCACACACACACACAACGGGGCCTGGCTGTGGTGGGGAATGCCAACATTCTTTGGGGTACAGATTCATGTGTGATTAAACCTCACTTTTCAGTCACTCTGTTTAACAAGCACCTGAAGGATGAGCTGAGGAGCCCCGAGAAACTCACAGTGCAAACGCGGACACAGTGACTGTTTTTCTGCGTTGGCCTGTTCAATGTTATGGACCAAATTCAACAAGGAACTCGAGGAAAACGTGTGCCTACCGTATTTATGCCTTCTTGTTAAAGGGTTGGGGGAGGGGTGTCGTCTTACTTTTGGTGAAGTTTTTTCAGAGTCATTTTTCCACTGTTTCTGTCTAGTTTTAAAAACAAGCTACCGTTTTTGTATGGATTTTTGTAAATGTACATTTTGAAACAAATGATCAAATATTTTCTGAAATACACGAATAAAGGGCATAGAATTATTGGTCATAACAGTTTCTGATAGGCTTCATTGGTGTGTTGTATGTGGTAATATTTTTTTTTTTTAGTCTTAATTCTTTCATTTGTTCTTACTTTGAAAAAAAATGAGTCCATGTCAGCTTTAGTTTATGTCTGAAATTTTTCGCTATGTAAGAATTGGGATTTTGGGTGTGTGTTTGTTTAGAGACAGGATCTCAATATGCATCTCTGGCTGACCTGGGACTCACTGTGTAGACCAGGCTGGCCTCAGACTCAGAGAGATCCACCTGCTTCTGCCTCTGAGCTGGATTAAAGGTGTCTTGGCTGGGTTAGTTTGTTTTTTAGGGGGTCTGTGGATCCACAGCAGTAGCGGGAACTAATAAACTGGAATAGGGAGGGACATAGGGAATTGGGTTTTCTCATTTTTGTGAGTAGTATGCATTGTTTTTATTTCGTGTTTAACAAAGGGGGGGTTCCTAACAGGTTATGTAAGCTGGATATACCAACAGTATGGCCTCTGCTTTGGCTACTGCCCTGTGAAGGCACTCAGCTTTGGAAGGGACACAGGTCTTGGTCTCCGTGAATATCCCCAGTTTAGCAAGAATGGTGGCAAGGGTGGTGACTGGTGTCATGGAAACGGCCTGGTCTTGCACATGGCTGTTGGCTGCACTTTCCAGAACTGTGCTTGGGGCGTGCTCAGGAGATGTGTACAGTTACGAGGGACAGTTAGCCAAGGGAAACCCACAGTGGGTAAAAATCTCCCTGAGCCTTCATTGAGGTGAGAGAGAGGAGCAGGTGGCATCAAACACTGGTGCAGGTGGTTTTCTGTCCTGCTCTGTATGCCGTGCCAGGTGACATCCAGCCATTAGCTCAGCCCGTTTCTCATCACCCTACCTCCGGATATGGTGACTGGCAACGGTGTTAGGCTCGTGGTGCAAACAAAACTATATATAATTTGGTTTTTGAGACAGGGTGTTTTCACATAGCTCTGGTTGAGCTGTCACTGGCTTTTTAGCCCAGGCTTGCCTCAAATGGCAATCTGGCCTGTGCCACCGGAAAGCTGGGATCGCAGGTGTGCACTAGCATGCCTAACTTTAAACTGGTTGTTTGGTGTTTGCTTTTTCGCCATCTATAGTCCCGGCTGGCCTCAAGTGCAGCACAGAGTTACCTTGGACTTACACACTCATCCTAGCAGGCTGGGGTTGTAGATGTACGCAGCCATACCTGCCTAAATTGGTCCTAATAACCGTGCTTGTGCTCCTGTGACAACAGGATATTAAAAAGCCACATGCCTATGGGCCCTTGGAGACAATATTTAGAGAAGTCGTCTTTACCTGTTTGTCCAGAGTATATTGAAAGCCTGCTGATGCAAAGTGACACCCCCAAATTACAGACAGTATGTCCAAGGCCCCCTCCTGGTGCATGTGGGGTGTGTACGCTGGACAGAACAGTGGCTCTTGGCCAGAGGCTCACCACCACCAAGCCTGTCTTTACCCACAGGGCAACTCTTTTTTTTTTTCTGCCCTGAAGCAATGAACTATCCTTATCAGTCTTGCACACTTGCTTCAGTTAAATCTGATAGCTGTGGCTAGCTACCGGTGTGCTGGCCCTGCGGACGCTGACTGACTGATTCTGTTCTCCTGTGGATTACTTGAAAGAATGGTCATGTCTTAGTATTGCACACTGCAGGTATCACTCAGCTGTCACTCACCGTCTGAGCCCAGGCTTCAAGATGCATGACATCCATGACAGTATCTTGAACTCATAGCTCCTCCAGGGTCTCAAAAGAATGAGACCTACTTTGACTTTCTAGTGAACAGCGGAGATGATGGTTCCACAGAAAAGCCCTTCAGCCTTGGTCTACAAAATATCTTTCATACTTTTGTAAGGATTTACCGGGTCTTCTCAAACTTGGATCAGTTTGGAAGGCACAAGATGAGGCATGGGAAGAAAGCTGGAACATGAATGTGCCAACCTTACCTATGACCACTTTCTCCTTGAAGGATCTATCTGTATGGTATCTGGTAGAAAAGATAAGAGATAAGTGGTCTGGGCTGAGATTGCAGGTGTGGTAGTTTGAGAAGGGCCCTCATAGGCTCTTGTGTCTGAATGCTTAATCATTAGTGAGTAGCAATACTTGTGAGGGACTAGGAGGTGTGGCCTTGTTGGAGAAAGTGTGTCACTCAGGCTGGGCTTTGAGGTTTCAGAGGCCCAAACCAAGTCCAGTGCCTCACACGCTCTCTTCCTGCTGCCTGTGGATCCAGAGGTAGAACTCGCAGCTCCTGCTCCAGCACCATGTCTACCTGTGTGCTGTTTCCCCCACCATGACAGCACTGGACTAACCTCTGAAACTCAATGTAAGGCTCCAATTAAATGCTGTCCTTTATAAGTGTTGCCAACAAGAGAGTGCTAACAGGACAGAGGGGGTATGAGTGTTGCCACTTCAGAGGGGAGGAAGAAAAACTAAAGGAACCCCTCTACCTCAGCAAAAGCCCAAAGTGATTGGAAAAAGACCAAGAAGCATTTCCACGTGCTACCGACCGTAGGCCTCTGTGAAAGATTGACAGGCACAGGCCTTAGCTTCTGTGAACTTCCATTTTCTGAGAGAGGCAGTGGAAGTTAAGATTAAAAAATACAGATTCCCTGGTGGTTCTCGGGATGCTCTGGGTACTTGCTCAAGTTTAAGAGTCAGCCTTCTGGCTGTGTTCAGATCAAGCTGCTAGCACCTCCATGTCTCCTGCCAAGCTGATAATGAACTGAACATCTGAACTTGTAAGCCAGCCCCGTTAAATGTCTCTTCTGAGAGTTGCTTTGGTCATGGTGTTTCTTCACAGCAATGAAACCATAACTAAGACAGGATGTGTATACATATTTCAGTGTGTGGGGGCTGGGAGCATGCTATGGTGTGCATATGGAGACCAGAGGACAAACTTGGAGTCAGTCCATGTCTTCTTTGAGGTAGAAACTCTCAATAGCCATTGCACTGGGAACTCTGGGATCACTGACCTATGAGCTTCCTGGGGAAGCTCTTGTCTCTGCCTCTTATATCCCCGGAGAAGTGCTAGACATTTCAGATGCATGTGACTACAGTGGCTTCTTCTTAGGTTCTGTGGATTGGAACTCAGATCATTACACTTTCCCAGTTGGCACTCTTACCCACAGGCCCATGACCTTGCCTCAGTGCTCTACAATTCAGAAAGCATATCCGGGGTGACTGATTCTTCTTTAAGATAAATTTAAAGGAAAGAGATTGGCCTCCCTAGTTACCAAGTACCTTCTTGGAATGAACATTGGGTAAGACCATGAATACCAACCAGAGATGGCCTCTTCCCAAGAGACCCCTCTGAGGAAGGAAAAGAGGAGGTAAGGAAGTGTGCATTGGAGTTGAGCAGTTGGGGACTGGGCCTGTACTCAGGATTTCTGTAGAAAATGACCTAAAAGCTCCCTCAAGAACAGTGTCATGTGTGTAAGAACAAGCCAGTCTGATGCATGCAATTTTGCCAGTCCTATCTCCAAACGATATTACTAACCACTGGAATAATACATTGCTCCTCAGCTTCTATAACTCTTCCTTCATACTCCAAAGGTGAAAGGCCAGATCCAGGAGCCAGAGGCCAGGCCATACTTGTTTAGTACACACTAGGCCTGGGGTCGCACCAGATAGAGCAGGCAGGATAAAGTGACTGAAATAGATATTTTAAAAGTACTTATGACTTCAAGCAGCTAGAAATGATGGGAGAAAACAAAACATGGTTTCTTTCTGAGATAGCCTAGAACTGAAAAGGAACTTCTTGAACAAGCTAGGCAGATGCATCTTAACTCCTTGCAAAAGGCAAAAGCCAGGTTGGCAGGTTTGAGAGGATCTGGGCATTCTGGGTCCTGCATGACTTCAATCCTCACCATGTTGTGTTTTGGGTGGCAGGAAAGAATCTAGCATGGCTATCTTCAGTTGAAGAGCAGCCCTGGCTATCTCTCAGCACTCAATAGCGAGCCAAAAAGTGCTATTTGCTGAATAGAACTCTTTTCTAAAATATGTACATTATAGCCTAGTAAATGCACAGGTCTTAGAAAAATAGGCCCCGTACTATGGCTACCACATTATTATTTATTCCATATTTAACTTAATCTTTTTGTAACATTTGGTAATAATTTTGAATTAAAATTGGTAATATTGGGAGTTGGTAAAATTGGGGTGTCATGCATACTAAGAAAAAAACTCTACCACTGAGCCAAACCCCAAGCTCCCAGTTTTTCTTCTACTAATGGGCTTAGAGTTACACTCTGAAAAGCACGGAGGATGCCACCCTGCAATGTTAAGGAAAGCGGATGGGTAGTTAGAGAGGCCCGTGGCTAGCTAGCGGTAACAGCGCTGCCGTGAACTTTAGCGTTCAGTATCTCAAATGTTTCTAGAAATGGCTGTCATTGCTTCTGTTCTTAAGCCTTCTACATCTGTATTAAGCTTTTCCAAAGGGTCAGAATGAATGTGTATGTCGTGGTGTGATGAGTGAGCGTGTATCTTGCACAGGCAGAGTCTGTAAGCTGGCAAGGACCCGAAGTGTCCAGCTCCAGTCTGTTGGTTGCAGCCTCAGGATATGGGAAGGTTGCGTCTGAAGGCCGGAGGAGGCCGTATGGTAGTTTAAAGGCAGTTGGGCGGAGGACTTGCTTACTCGGGTGTATGTCAGTTTATGCTTCTCTTTAGACGTTCAGACTTCTGATTGGGGTCTCCTTACTTTTAAGGCCTATTTTACATACCTGTCAATTCCGCTGTTAACCTTATTCCAAGCACCCTATCATATCAGGATACTGTCTGATGAGTTCCGGGAGCCCCCTGGTCCCTAAAGCATAAAATGAATCATGGTACCCCTGCCACTCCAAATAAAGGCACAGGTCTCCAATTCTTTAAATATTACTTTAGACTTGAGCGATAGTGAAATAGAAGGGCAGGGAAAGGAATACCGCTTCCGGAGTGATTTAAAGGCTTGTGTGGTAGATTTCTCAGTGTTGGTTCGGTGCCAAAACTTCATTGCGTCCTCTGTTTCAGGTCAGCTCGAGAAAGCTCGGACAAAGTTATAGTAGTTAATCCTCCCTTCTCCGTGGGCGCACAGCCTTATTAACTGCAGGGGGGAAAAAGAGAATAGGTGAGCCAGGCTTCCTTCAGCTTGATGGTGGAGCTCTCTTACGATTACGCAGAAAGTGCCCCAGCTTTTGCCAATCCAAACAAAGTTCAGCCTTTATATCCTCAGCTGACTCCAAAGTAATCCGGTGATCCTGAAAGGTAGGTCAGACATTAAGCCCCACATTATACACAGTGAAACCACAGTGGTGATATCCATATGTATAAGGGCGTTGTCAGTAGCACACCGATTTTCCTCTTTTTTTATCTTACTTTGGAGCCTCAGCTGGCCTTGAACTCAGGATCCTCCTGCCTCTGCGTCTCAAGTGTTAAGAATGCCAGCACGTACCAGCAGACCCAGCTTCAACATACTTTCATGGCTGTATTCAAATAGAAATACCTAAGAAGCTAGTTGTCTATCCATTTAAAAGTCCTCTGGACTCAACAGTGATGGACAACAGTCTTTGACTTTGGTTGTCTTTGTGAGATATGCAAATCTGCCTCACCCACCCCACCCCCACTTGCCCACTCTTGTCCTCTATATTGTCCACTCATAGAAAAGGGGGAGGGGGAGATTAACTCTTGCTGTCAACCAATGGCTTGTAGAACTAAATGGGTGTTTAGCCCACATCAAGTGCTGTCTGTCCTTCCCCACTCCTTAGCATCTTGTCTTTAAAACCCTGCATCCTAACCTAGCTATTTAATCAAAACCTTAATTTCTAAACATTTCCTCTTGCTTGAAGTTCTTCGAGGTCAGTAGTAAAGCCTCCATATTCTTCACCACAGTCTTAATTAATGAGCGTGTCTTGATATTAAGCTAGAATCCTGGTCAGAGTGGGGAAAAGTTTTTCTGACTTCCAGGAGGCTCCTGGCTTATGGGATTTGTAACAAATAAAAGAAATAACAGCATTATTTAGCCATCATGAGACTTCTAAGAGGAAACCTTCTATATCTTCTCTTCATCTGTAGCTAGCCATGTTATCCCTAGATGAGACACTGCTGCCTTGGACAGTGGTCCTCTCAGCTTCAGCCTTCATGCTACTTGATGAACTTCATGCCGATGAACCAACTGGCTTTGAAAAAACCCCAAAGCCTGCAAACATCTTGTCCAATCCACTGATCTTGGCAGCTGCTGCCCTAGGATCAGATCTATACTGCCTCCCATCCCTTACTTGGTAGTCTAGCAACTTCTCTGACATCTGTCCCCAGCCCTGTTTTAAGAGATACCCTGAAGCAACAATTAGAAAAGGAAGTTGATACAGATACTGTGATGTGGGAAATCCCACCATCAGAACGGAAGGGGATCTGATTCTTTTAACTCTTTAGGAAGGAATGAGGAGTCATCAGCCTATACAATCAGCCAAACCACAATTCACACTGACCACAATTCACACCAAACACAAATTCACACTGACCTCCTTAATCAATGAGTCATCAACCGGAACATTCAGAGTGTCACAGATTTTAAAGAACGTCTCTTTGTCCACATATCCTGATTTGTCCTTGTCATATATTTGAAACGTCTCCTGCAGGTTGTCTTTGCATGAATTGTCTTTCAGGCGCATCTGGATTTTTTCTATCAGTGCATCCAGGTCCTGTGCCCCAGATTCCTCTGTAGGCTGTGCCTTGGATTCCTCTGTAGCTTGCTTGCTGTGGAGAAAGAATAAAATGGTTGGATATATATTCATTCTTGACCAATCTTAACCGCAGTAATCAAAGCACTTATCTGTTGACATCTGGGAAGCTTATAACAACAACAACAACAACAAAACCCAGTTGTACCATGGAGCTGACGGGCAGCCACTGGTGGCTGACCTCCATGTCTTAAGGACAGTGTTTGAACAGTCTCCCTTCTTGCCATCTGTTAAATTACCCCACCACAGAGAGACAGGCCTCATATACCACCATTCCCAGTTTGCTATTTGTGGGGACCACGTTTCTCTCTTTCTACTGTTACCGACTAACATTACCTCAT